>NC_087183.1:3417500-3674189 GCF_035594125.1 Scylla paramamosain
ACACAGCGTTAAATTTGATAAAAAATTATTCAATCTTCTGGTTTGTCCTTCTCACCTCTGTGGGATCCATTACAAGTAGCATTTAACCAATAACACACACGATACTCAGACACAAACTGGGCCCACAACCAGACGCTACACTTAGGCAGAAAGAAGGAGAAGGCAGAATAACACCGTGTAATACGATTTTCGTACTTGGGTAACAACTGTTACTTTCTATTTGCTTACGCGTAGAAAACATGAAAAAACACTGATATTTATTTCTAACTTTGTTTTTGTGGTCAGGATAATGATATTTATGAAATTTACCTATTCCTACTGGGAGAAAGTGGCGAATTTCAATCTACACAAAGCAGAAACAAAATGGCATGATACAAAAGTAGCATTTATTTACTCTAGGATTACACAAGTGAAACAATAAAAGATAATATATGAGTAGTTTTCGCGATTTACGCCTATAATGTAAATTATTTTCACGAATCAGCCCCCAAATATAGTCTCCCATCATGTTTTCATTATAGGACCCTTGGTGGCGGCGTTCAAAGATCAGCATATCCCGTTGTAAGACCTTGCCTTCTTCTGGAGTACGCCTCCATGTTCTCCTTAAATTTATCAAGATAAGCGTCAAGAATATAAATTTTAAGGGACATCCTGCAACCCATCTTGCCGTAGTATTTCATCAAGGCCTCAACAAGCTCCACATAATTTTCGGCTTTGTGATTCCCCAAGAAGCCAAGAACCACTGGGACAAAACTATTCCACGTTGCTTTCTTCGTCCTGGTGAGCCTCTTGGGGAACTCTTTGCACTTCATGACCTTCTATATTTGTGGAATTGACAGAAACATCAGCATCACATTTGCCGCAGACAGCTTAGGGAAGAAATCTTGGAGATACTTGAAAGCTGCAGACTCCTTATCTAAAGCTCTGACAAATTGTTTCATAAGGCCCAATTTTAAGTGGAGTGGAGGAAACAGTACATTTCTGGGATCCAACAATGGCTTCCATTTGACGTTCTTCTTCCCGACACTTAACTCGGCCCGTTGTTCTCTCATGTGGTCGTGTGCCACGATGTTCTTGCTGCCCCAAAGGCAAAAAAAAAAAAAAAAAAGGAAACTTAGTAAAGCCGCCTTTGAGACCCATCAAGAAGACAATCATTTGGAAGTCTTTGATAACAGTACTCTTCATATTTCTAGCAAGATCTTGACAATATTGTATTTATCTTTGGGTTGGACAGAGTGAGCGAGGGAAGAGATGGATACATGATCCCTTTATGAAGCAGCACTGCTTTGAGGCTCCTGCACGAGCCGCCGATGAAGAGGCGCCACTCGTTGGGGTTACAGGTGATCTCAATTGCCTCAAACAGACCGGTCACATTGCAACAAAAACAAAGCTCATCTTGACGAATATAAAAGCTTGAAAAATATAGGTGACGCTTTTTGTGACCTTAGATTTTCATACTTTCATCAACAAATTCCACTGCTTGAGTCTCGACGTCAAGAGCTCGGCACTGGACTTTGTCATTTTGGTTGGGGTAGTAAGGGTTCCTCTCCTCAGTTGCGACTCAGGATGAATGACTTTATCTTCTGAACTGTTTTTTTTCCCTTCTTAGGACGAGTGGGTACGGGGAGCTCAGGCAGTGTGGCACTGGCGCAATGGATGCCATAAGGTTTAGCTATATAACAGAAAGCCCATTTTTGCCTTCATTTATGCTGCCATCTACGTTGCCAGAATGTTCTACAAATTCTTGAAACATTTAGAAACTTCTCAAAAGCTCTTGCATCTTCTAGAAAGAAAAAAAAATCCTTCATCAAATTGGTACTGAATGTGTCTGGAATGGAAGGAAAAGTAGATTAGTTTCAAAATATCTCTTTCCAGATCAGAAGAAACAAAGTTTAAAGAAAATAATTGTCATTTTCTTTGATTTCTAGATTAAAGCAATTAGGAATTTGCTTTTATCCAGAAGCCAGATATTGAACACAAATAATGCGATGTTATGATGTAATCTCACCCTTTGATATACAGTAATATGCCCTCCCTAGACACGCCTTCTCCCGACTCGCTAAGTACCACATCTGCGCTCTATGATATCCAACCGGCTACTGACTGGCGACCATGGGAAATACAGTTGTTACACCGCCTCAGCGACGCCAGCAAGAGGGAACGAGACGAGAGGAGCGAGAGCCTGGGGGCGAAAGCCCACCTCCAGCTCCGTGCCACATTCTCCCCCACTCAACGCATCTCTCCTTAAAACTGAAAATATATGTTCTGAAAATTATTGTGGGCTCAGTAAACTTTGGCGCGTCTGTCGTCCCCGTCAGTGACGCGTCTTATCCTCACTCTCTCCTCGTCATCTTTCTCCCTCTCATTTTCTTTTATCTTTACTTGTTGGTTATTCTTCTTCTTACTCTTTTTACTCACTTTCTCGCTGAGCATAACAATTCTCTCTCTCTCTCTCTCTCTCTCTCTCTCTCATCTCTCTCTCTCTCTCTCTCTCTCTCTCTCTCTCTCTCTCTCTCTTTCTCTCTTTCTCTCTATCTCTCTCTCTCTCTCTCTCTCTCTCTCTCTCTCTCTCTCTCTCTCTCTCTCTCTCTCTCTCTCTCTCTCTCTCTCTCTCTCTCTCTCTTCTCTCTCTCTCTCTCTCTCTCTCTCTCTCTCTCTCTCTCTCTCCTCTCTCTCTCTCTCTTAATACATTTATTTTCATTGATATACTTCACACGAGTTAAAAGAAGCATTATAAATAGCCCACATGCAAAGCACTAACTCAGCTTTCTGATCTAATGAAATGAATAGTAAATAATTATAATCTTTTGTGTAATAACATACTTCACTCAAACACTAGTAGTCACTATCATTCGCAATACTTACAGTTCAGTAGCCAACGCCATTCATCCCTAAGACAATCCAGAAATTGTTTGGTATTTTATGTATTTATTTATTTATTCGTATAATTAGTCCGAATCCACTTCCTGCCTGAGCGGCAGCTTTCGGGAAACGTCTTTACATTTCATATATAAAAAACGAAATGGAAATGTCAAAAATGTGTGATGACTAGGAAAAAATAAAGTTACAAATATAAAAGTGGAAGTGCGTAATGACCAAATTTGGTATTGGATAAATATAATAATATTACGTATAAGGTTTTATACCCGTGTGTGTGTGTGTGTGTGTGTTGTGTGTGTGTGTGTGTGTGTGTGTGTGTGGTGTGTGTGTGTGTGTGTGTGTGTGTGTGTGTGTGTGTGTGGGTCAAGTACCCTCTCTATCATGTATAGCACGAGTATAGGCTGTGTATAAACCAAGGTTTGGAAGATTTAGGTTGAAAGAAAGAGTGATGTATGTGCTATCGCATCTTCTTTTGCTGCTCTTTCCCGTTGGTAAAAACTATTTTCTTTTTGTATCGGCAACCTCGCATCTCGAAATGTGAAAATCCCTTGGAAATGACAGGAAAGGGTGGGCCCCATCTCCCGCTCACTCCTAGAAGGGCTTTCCCACCCTCCCTCCCTCTCTCTCTCTCTCTCTCTCTCTCTCTCTCTCTCTCTCTCTCGCTCTCTCTCTCTCTCTCTCTCTCTCTCTCTCTCTCTCTCTCTCTCTTTCATTTTTTTTTCTTTTTTTTCTTGCTTTTGTTCCTCCTCGGCCTCCTCCTCTACATGCAAATACGTCTCTGTGTCCCTACCTTCACTTCCCTACTACACATTGTTAAAATCCTCACATTTAAGGCTATTTTTTTTTCCTATGTTTTGTGGATATATAGAAATTATTTCATTAGTATTTCGATCTTGTTTGGCGATGCTTTACAATTTGAAGTGATAAACTGACGGTGGCAGTAAGTGTTTGAAGGCGTTGCGGCATTTGAGAAAATAACTGGTGGTGTTGGTGGTGGTGGCAGGTAATTATTTCACACCATTCCACCCATTGGTTAGGCCTGCAGTAAATTACAACTTTGCCACATGAAGGCATATCTATAGGGCGGAGTTCTCGAGTCATTAGATGAGGAAAGCCCCATCCAAGGAGGACTTCCCGCCTTTCTCTCTCTCTCTCTCTCTCTCTCTCTCTCTCTCTCTCTCTCTCTCTCTCTCTCTCTCTCTCTCTCTCTCCCTCTCTCTCTCTCTCTCTCTCTCTCTCTCTCTCTCTCTCTCTTTATTTAAACATAGGTATATTATCACCCGAAGGCGCACTGCCGTGTGCAACCTATTTTAGGGGTGGGACACAACACACAAATATAAATATAAAGATATATATATGTGTATACATTCTTCATGGCCTTATGCTAATATTGTTAGCAGGGGGCTTGGGAACGAGCCCCTCCAGTGGTGTGCTGCTAACTTCACGTCCTGGGTATCCATCCCCCTGATATGAGGGACGGAGGACTCGAAGACGTTCCACAGTCCGGAGACTCTCCCCCAAAAGGTGCGCTGGTGTTGGCTGGAGCGGGAACGCGGCACTTCCACTGAGTCACCACTGGATAACACCGTTCTCGTGTCCCGCGAGGTGACTCTGGTGGGCAGCTGTAGTCCCGCCAGATGTGGCACACCCTGCACTTGTGCCTTGTGGAACACTACAAGGGCCGCCACGTCCCTGCGGTGTTCTAGCGTGTCGACGGGAGCCTCAGGATGGCCTGGGGCACCTGCTGCTTCCACCAGTCGCAGCGCCCGTCGCTGGATGCCGTCGAGCTTGCTGATGTGTGTGGCAGCACAGGACATCCAGGAGAGGGCGGCATACTCTAAATAAGGCCGTATCTGGGCCTTGTAGGGCAAGAGCCTCCCTCTCCTGTCGAGCAAGTTGGCCACCTTCCTCAAGGAGGAGACTCGGTGTGAGGCCTTAAGGGCAATGTGTTTGATGTGGCGGTCAAACCGCAGCCCTTGATCCACCTCCACCCCCAGGATCTTGACGGACTCCTGGAGTTCGAGAGGAAGGCCACCAAAGCGTAGCCCTCCCTCCACTGCTGGCTCAGCAGCGGGGGATCGAGAGACTACCATTGCCTGTGTCTTCTCCGGAGCAAAGGTCACCTGCCAACGTGCCCCCCACTCCTGTATCACCCCAAGCTGCTGATTGATCTCTTCAGAAGCACGCACACTTTCGTGTCCAGGGTAGATACAGGAGAGAGTGCAATCGTCAGCATAAGCTGAGACCGCCGGCAGCTGTCGGAGAAGATCGTCCACGTAGATGTTCCACAGGACTGGTCCCAGCACCGAGCCCTGTGGCACTGACGCTCTCACCGGGAAGGACTCGGACGCTTGCCCATTAATAACGACCTGGAGGGTCCTTCCTTGGAGGTAGTCGCCAAGGAGCTGAAGAAGGTCACCCTGGATCCATTTTGCCCTCAACTTTTCCAGAAGGCCCCCATGCCAGACCCTGTCGAAGGCGCCCGCTATATCCAGGGCCACCACAACAGTGTCGAGGCCACCGTCAAGGGCGTCCTGCCAGCCCCCGGTGAGGAGCATGAGGAGATCGGAGGTGGACCGCCCAGGTCTGAACCCAAACTGTTGGTCCGAGAGTAGGTAATTGTCCTGGAGGTGGCGACACACCACATCTGCCACCACCCTCTCAAACACTTTCCCCACCACAGAGAGCAGGGAGATGGGTCGATAATTTTTTGGGTCAGACCTGGAGCTCCTCCTGTGTATGGGAACTACCCGGGCCCCTTTCCACACTAAGGGCCAGGTATTTTCCCGTAAGCAGGCAGAGAAGACTGTGGTGAGGGGGACAGCCAGCTCGCAGGCACACTGTTTCAAAACGTGCGGGCTGATGTTGTCGGGACCGGTAGCTTTTTGTACATCGAGCCCCTGCAGAAGACGCTCGACAAGTTCCTGCGTCACCTCCACCTTGGTTACAGTCTCTCTGCACTGCTACTCCAGAAGAGGCGGTGACCTTTCACGGTCGTCCACCTCCATCTTCCCGGCGAAAAGGGTGACCAGCAGCTGGTCCTTGTCCTTGCTACTGGTGGCCACCGTTCCGTCGGGCCTTGTGAGTGGAGGGACAGTGTCTTAACGGTTGAGGCCCTGTCTGCCCTTAACAAGGGACCACCAAGTCTTGTTGCTCACTCCAGGGCCTCCTAGCTGGCGCCGCAGGTCCTCCTCCCATCTCCCTACGGCCCACCGGCAGGTAGTCACCATCCTCTTGCATCCTGTCTCTCTCTCTCTCTCTCTCTCTCTCTCTCTCTCTCTCTCTCTCTCTCTCTCTCTCTCTCTCTCTCTCTCTCTCTCCCCCACCCTTCCCTCCCTCCCTCCCCCTCTCAGCATACCTTTCAGAAAACGTGTATTTTACCTAATTACCACACGTTGATTCCCTCAGTGCATTGTGGGTCAGCGTGTGGGTCACTCTACCATACTGATCACCATAGATGTAGTCTGCCTTGATTTCCATGAAGTATACTTATATATAATATATTTTTTCTACACCTACTTAGGTTCATTATGCTCCATTTGTGTTATTATTATTATTATTATTATTATTATTATTATTATTATTATTATTATTATTGTTATGCTCTGGCTTCTGTTCTTGGTAGATTTAACTTTTAACGGAGTGATTATTATTATTATTTTGTCTTTAGTACATCATGGTGCAGGGTGTGAATGGGTGAAGAGGTGTCACACATTCTTTGCCTTTGAAAATGAAAATTAAGAAAGTAGTCCTGATGAGAGAACAAAAGCATTTAATACAAATCTAAAACCTGTAATTTACTGTTGTTGTGAATAAAACACACACACACATTGAGAGACACCTGTGAACTCAATATAACATGAGAAGTACACACTCACACACACACACACATTCAGACTCCCAGTAGGGGTAGCACACAGGTGTCCCTATAGCCTCTCCTTGCTGCAGTCCCTTCAAGGTGAGAGTCAGGCCTGCGTCAGCTTCTTTAGTCAGCCCACTACAAAGGTAATGCACCCCAGCCTCCCCCCACACCCTCCCTCCTCCTGCATGTGTTAGTGTGAGGCTGTGCTAATCCCCCAGAGAAGTGCCCATAGTCACCCTTCCCTCACTCCCCAGGATGAGGGCAGTGAATTTCTTGGGGACCTGAAAAATGTAGGGATGCAACCCACAGCCACAAGCTGCTGCTGCTGGCTATGTCAGTTAGTTGTGGCAGCTACTGGTTGTGCAAGTGTGCTGTTGGTGGTGGGGATCTCCTGTCTGCACAGCCACAGTGGCCTTGTGTGAAATCCATTGCAAATTGCGGGAGGTCAGAAGTGGCAGCCAGTGGTGATGTCATATGAGAGGGACATCAATGGTAGAGAGGAGGTGACTGCTTGTTTGTGTGTTCTTGGTGCCCCCATCCCCCCACCCTCCAAGACCAGGCCAGTGCTAGTGCTAGAGAGAAGAGTGTGTGTGTGTGTGTGTGTGTGTGTGTGTGTGTGTGTGTGTGTGTGTGTGTGTGTGTTGTGATGTAGTGTGTGGAACAGGTGTTTAGTGTGGGTGTGTGTGGGAGAGATGCCTCAGGGAATAGAGAAAGGAAGTGTTGCTTTATTTTTGTTCATTGTTTATTGTGTGTGTGTGTGTGTGTGTGTGTGTGTGTGTTAAATAAAAGGAAAGAAAGAAAAGATGTTATTGCAAGGATCTCTTTTCATTTGCAACATTTGTGTGTATGTGTGTGTGTTTTAATTTTCATCTCTAACAGTAGTATAAGATATCTACTGTTCTTGTAATTAATAGTGCAAGTTAATCCTAATGGAAATGTTGCCAGTTACTAATAATGTTTTCTGTATTTGTTTTTCTTTTTTGTTGTGTTTGCATTGCTTTGTGTCGTGAAATTATATGAAAATCAGTGTCTCTAAGGTTTTTTCCATTCACACCTATGATAACAAGGACTAAAAGAAACTTGCCTTTCTATTTATTTATTTATTGATTGATTTTTACTTATTTGTTTTTGGTAATAATGAATTGAGCTATTTTGTTTGTTTAGTTTTTTTTTTTTATTTCACTCACCTTATTATGTTGTGATGTTGAATTAGGACTCTCTCTCTCTCTCTCTCTCTCTCTCTCTCTCTCTCTCTCTCTCTCTCTCTCTCTCTCTCTCTCTCTCTCTCTCTCTCTCTCTCTCTCTCTCTCACACACAATCATAAAACCACATCACCACCACACCACACTGCTACACACCACCACCACCACCACCACCACACTAACACCCCCCATGCCCCGCCCCCCACAGTCCATACCGCACCCGAGTGAAGCCCACCATGGAGACCAACAAGGTGCGGGTGTCTGGTTCGGGCGTCTCCAGCAAGGGCATCCCAGCCTCCCAGCCCACTGAGATGCTTATTGACACCACTGACGCCGGCCCAACTGACCTCAACGTGTCTGTGACGGTGCGTGTGTGTGTTTGTGTGTGTGTGTGTGTTGAGGTGATGGTGAAGTTAAGATTATAAAGTTTTCTATTTTTTTATTTTTTTATTTTTTATTTATTTATTTATTTATTTATTTATTTATTTTTCTCTTGAGTTGAGGCTGTTGTGATTTGTTGATTGTTTTCCAGAATTATGTATTAAATTTTTGTCTTCTTTTCATATTATTTTTGTTGTTTTCTTCAGTTATTTTTTTATTTATTTTTTATTCATTTATATATATATTTTTTTTGATCAATTGTCTAACTAGATATTTAACATATCCATCGATCGATTATTTTGTTTATATTTGCAGATCTGTTTATTTATTTATTATTTTTTTCTACTTCAAGTTTATTAAGATGTTTGATTCTTTTCTCACATTTTTATTTATTTATTTTTTTTTATCAACTGAGTCCCATTTTCTGTAATCCCAAGCATGCCATACTAAAAAATTTAAGTTTTACCTTTCCTTCCTCACAAAGGCTGAGGAAAATAGGAGAGTGTGAGCTAATCCTGGGTGTATATACTGGGTGTTTAAAAAAGGAAGAGCTCAATTTCAAACTCAAAAAATGATTATTATTTTTTTTTGTGATTTGTAGTGTGATGTTTTAATCTACAACTTTTTTTAATAGTGTTACGTAACAATTTTTAAATATTTATTTATTTTATTTTATTTTATTTATTTATTTATTTTTTATTTATTCATTTATTTTTCTAGTGTAACATTCGATTCTGTTAGATGTTGTTTATCATTGTACTGGTTATTATTGCTGTATTTTTTTGTTGTTGCTCTTGTTATGTCCTCATCGCCTGTTGTTGCTGCTGATGTTGATGATATTGTAAACTTTCTAACTTTTTACATTTTCACTTGTGTAGTTTAATGTTAATCTATATTTTCTTTTAATAATTGTAACGATGCTTGTTTTCTTTATTTTTCACGTTATTTAATGTGAATTTACATTTTAACAATTTTATCTATGAGTATTTTTCTTTTTGAGACGCCGTATGATTCCATTGTTGCTGCACCTTAAATCAATCAGTCAGTCAGTCTATCAATCAGTCAGTCAATTAGTCAGTCAGTCAGTCAGTCAATCAGTCAGTCAGTCAGTCAGTTTTTCGGCCAGTAAGTCAGTCAGTCACTAAGTCAGTCAGTCAGTCAGTCAGTCAATTAGCAAATAAATCCTACTACTGACGCTGCCTCAATAACGTAAACTAAACTAGAACACAACATTAAATTTTGGGCAAACATTACCCAAACCATAGAAAACTTATAATTTGAGGGTAAACAATACAAATTTTCGCACCTCCATTTCTACTCAACCTATGCTTTACATTGAATTATATTTTAAGAAACCTAATAGTTACAATATTCGCTAGGGCATTTCAGACTCATTACCAACCACAGCTGTCGTGTTAGTATACGAGGGTTGGGGAAGAGGAAGTAAGAAGTTTGATTACTTAAAACCCATCCTAGTTCCCCTCACTTGAATATGCATGGGAAGGAAAGTAGGGGGAGTGTGTGTGTGTGTGTGTGTGTGTGTGTGTGTGTGTGTGTGTGTAGAAAACCAGTAAGAGCTACCAAGAAAACTATAAAACTGCCTTAAAACACCTTAATTTTTATCACTCGAATTATTATTTTTTTTTAAGAATAACGAAAAAAAATAATAATAGAAGAATAATACAATAGTAATAGAGTAGTAATAGAATAGTTGAAAATAAAGGAAAAAAAAAAAGAAAAAAAATAATACCTCAAAAAAAAATGAATAAATAAAAATCAGTCTCCCAACACATTATATTTTACACACACCTAACTGACACACGGCGCGGAATAAAGTAATAAAATCAACCGTGAATGTGTTAAGCCAAGTGGTGTGAGTGATGCGGCTGCTTCCACATGGCAGCGTCGTCAGTACATTAATGGACGAGCACTGGAGGGCCTGGCAGTCACAAGGAAGCGAGGAGGGGAGGTACATCTCAAGCACTTTTCATATTCTTATCATGCAGCTTCAGTTTTCATCATACGAGTATATTATTATTACTGGGCGTGAGTTGGAGGAAGGGCTGGCAAGGCTGGTTTTCGTTATTTTTTTTTCAGCAAACTTTCTTTTTTTTTTTCAGGGGTGATTTACAGTCTTTAGTATTTGTTTACTGGTTTTCGTTTAACTTTTTTTTTCGAGAACATTGAAATTGTTACGAGTGATTGCATATTTTAGAGGGTATATGTATTAGTTTTCGTTTATTTTCTAGTCTACCTTTTTATTACTAGAAGCGATTTATTGATGTAATATAGAGGATACATTCGCTGCTTTTAGTTTAATTTTTAAGCAAATATTCTTATTATTACGACTGACTGATATAATTTAGAGGATACAATTACTGCTTCAAGTTTGATTTATTTTTTTCAGTAAACATTATTATTACGAGTGATTTGCGTTCTTATAGAATACATTTGCTGCTTTTTTGTTTATTTATTTTTTTTTGCAAACTTTTTTTTTATTATTATTACAAGAGAGTGAGAAAGGTGTAAAAAAGAAAAAAAAACACTCACTCACTTAGAACATTCAACTTAAAATTTTTAAAGGACTGGATCATTGTAATCATTCCAAGACTTTTAGCAAGGAAAAGAAACTCAAAACTCAATTTCTTGTGCTTATTGACAGGACAATGCCTTCATTAGAAACTTTCCGCTCAATTAGTATATGTTTGGCTTCTGTTGTGGAATTCCGTAGGATGTGTTTGTGCCTGAGAGACTATCTTTCTCTACTCTGTCTGTTCCTTCAACCGGACCTGCAATCACGTAGTTGTATTTGTCTAGGCAATACATACAGGGCCGAAATTAAGTTCGTGGAGTCTTATCCTTGTATTTGTATTGCTGTGCCAGTGTCTCCACCAGCTGATGTATACTTGAGGTCTGTTACACATCTCTGAGTCAATTAAAGATACTTATTCTCATTATAGGAACTTCATTTCTTGTGTCACTTTTTGCATAATTTCTTGTGTCATTTAGTTTTATTTGTATTTAAATCAGTTACAGATACCTATATTAATTATGGAAAGCTGCATTTCTTGTGTTATTTCATCTTTTCTCCTTTCGTAAGTTATGTATCTTTGGCTTCATTCTTAATTAACTTGAATCCTGTACATCCTCCCTGGTGACTACAGAATATCCCATATATTTATACCAGCTGATAAAATAACAAGTAAAATAAGCTCCTTAAACAAAGAGATACGACGATAATGATGACCATGCTACTACTACTACTACTACTACTACTACTGCTACTTCTACTACTACTACTACTGCCACTACTAACAATAACCACAAGAGTAGTAATAATAATAATAACTTCACGATCCCTAGTACGTTTATCCTCTTCTCCTTTTCTCCCTCACCAAAGTTTCAGGATCAATCGCCTCACTACCTTTCTTTCTCCCTCTCGCCCCCAGGTTCGTGCACGACAGGGTGGTTCCTTTGCGGGCGATGTGTGTCTCGAGCAACGGTTCCTCTGTGACCAAATGGAAGATTGTCCGGATGGCGAGGACGAGATCGAAAATTGTGGTAAGTCTGGTGTTTATTTCTGATATCTTAAGATTGTTTTATTTATCTATTTATTTATTTTTCTTATCTTTGTTATGTAAAAGGGCGTCTAGCTTAAGGCAACAATATTTAGGTGTCATTCTTCAAAGAAAACTGTTTTTATGTTTTGGCCTTTAAAATTTGAAGCTTTTTTTTATTTAGTTATGTTTTTATTTGTTATATAGTCTCTCTCTCTCTCTCTCTCTCTCTCTCTCTCTCTCTCTCTCTCTCTCTCTCTCTCTCTCTCTCTCTCTCTTTCCTCACAATCCAGTTTCACATTCCTCTTCTATAAGGGCGCGCGCGCACGCACACACACACACACACACACACACACACACACACACACACACACACACACACACACACACACACACACACACACGCACACACACACACACACACACACACCACACACACACACACACACACACACACACACACACACACACACACACACACACACACACACACACACACACAAACACCACACACACACACACACACACACACACACACACACACAAGGTGGACTGTACTCTCATTCCTTCTCATTAGTGCTACGTTTTACATCCTCCTTCTCCTTCTCCTCTTCTTCCTCTTCCTCTCTTCCTCCTCTTGCTCGTCCTCCTCCATCTCTCCTCCTCCTCCTCCTCCTCCTCCTCCTCCTCCACCTTCCCGGTATGTGGGTGATCGTAGCTCATCTCAGGGATATTGACCACCCTGCCGTGCATAGTCTCAGGCCACCCTTGGACAAGGAGTTAACCTGGTAAGTCCCCCGGGCCAGGGTTTACTCCACCGACTTTAGAGACTATCAGTCGCACTCCTAGAGAGACCAAGAAGACCAGGGAGGCTAAATTAGTGTAGAGACCGCCACACTTCTCTAAACCGCAGTCCCCAACTAACTAAGGCTAACTAAGGCATGGTCGAGCTAACTAGGACCTTGGAACTCCAGCCATTGCCCCGTCAAGGGATCCTTTGCCTGTAGTCCAATCCACCACTGCTGCTGCCCAGTGGCTTCACCTATAGAACACAGAACGGGTTGCACCAAGAAAGAACACCACCAACCAAAGAGCGAAAGCAGCAAAAGACAAAACTTTCTCTAACTAAAATACAAAAATTTTTTTCTTTTTTTTTTTTTATTACGTGGGAAGGACACTGGCCAAGGGCAACAAAAATCCAATAAAAAAAATGCCCACTGAAATGCCAGTCCCATAAAAGGGTCAAAGCAGTAGTCAAAAATTAATGAATAAGTGTCTTGAAAACTCCCTTTTGTAGGAATTCAAGTCATAGGAAGGTGGAAATACAGAAGCAGGCAAGGAGTTCCAGAGTTTACCATAGAAAGGGATGAATGATTGAGAATACTGGTTAACTCCTGCGTTAGAGAGGTGGACAGAATAGGGGTGAGAGAAAGAAGAAAGTCTTGTGCAGCGAGACCGCGGGAGAAGGGGAGGCATGCAGTTAGCAAGATCAGAGGAGCAGTTAGCATGAAAATAGCGGTAGAAGACAGCTAGAGATGTAACATTGCGGCGGTGAGAGAGAGGCTGAAGACAGTCAGTTAGAGGAGAGGAGTTGATGAGACAAAAAGCTTTTGATTCCACCCTGTCTAGAAGAGCAGTATGAGTGGAACCTCACCAGAAATGAGAAGCATACTCCATACATGGACGGATAAAGCCCTTGTACAGAGCTAGCAGCTGGGGGGGGGGGTGAGAAGTACTGACGGAGACGTCTCAGAACGCCGAACTTCATAGAAGCCGTTTTAGCTAGAGATGAGATGTGAAGTTTCCAGTTCAGATTATAGGTAAAGGACAGACCGAGGATGTTCAGTGTAGAATAAGGGGACAGTTGAGTGTCACTGAAGAAGAGAGGATAGTTGTCTGGAAGGTTGTGTCGAGTTGATAGATGGAGGAATTGAGTTTTTGAGGCATTGAACAATACTAAGTTTGCTCTGCCCCAGTCAGAAATTTTAGAAATATCAAAAGTCAAGCGTTCTGTGGCTTCCCTGCGTGAAATGTTTACCTCCTGAAGGGTTGGACGTCTATGAAAAAACGTGGAAAAGTGCAGGGTGGTATCATCAACGTAGGAGTGGATAGGACAAGAAGTTTGGTTTAGAAGATCATTAATGAATAATACGAAGAGAGTGGGTGACAAGACAGAACCCTGAGGGACACCACTGTTAATAAATTTAGGAGAAGAACAGTGACCGTCTACCACTGCAGCAATAGAACGGTCAGAAAGGAAACTTGAGATGAAGTTACAGAGAGAAGGATAGAAGCCGTAGGAGGGTAGTTTGGAAATCAAAGCTTTATGCCAGACTCTATCAAAAGCTTTTGATATGTCCAAGGCAACAGCAAAAGTTTCACCAAAATCTCCAAAAGAGGATGACCAAGACTCAGTAAGGAAAGCCAGAAGATCACCAGTAGAGCGGCCTTGACGGAACCCATACTGGCGATCAGATAGACGGTTGTGAAGTGATAGATGTTTAAGAATCTATTAGATTCAGATATTAGAGGTCAGGAAAAGATCAAGAATGCTGGGCGTATCTTCAAGACGGTCAGGAATACGGGTAGGGTGTTGCACCAATTGCTCTAGGTCGTGGAGGATAGCAAAGTTGTAGGCTAGTTCACCAGGATGGTCAGTGAAGGGAGAGGAAAGCCAAAGCTGGTGGTGAACATTGAAGTCTCCAAGAATATTCTGGAGATCTCTGCAAAAGGGAAGAGGGTCAGAATGTGCTCCACTTTGGAAGTTAAGTAGTCAAAAAATTTCTTATATTCAGAGGAGTTAGGTGAGAAGTATACAGCACAGATGAATTTAGTTTGAGGGTGACTCTGTAGTCGTAGCCAGATGGTGGAAAACTCGGAAGATTCAAGAGCGTGGGCACAAGGGCAGGTTAAGTCATTGCGCACATAAACGCAGCATCCAGCTTTGGATCGAAAATGAGGATAGAGAAAGTAGGAGGGAACAGAAACAGTTGCCTCAGACACCAGAGTTTCAGTGAGGAAAAGAAGATGAGGTTTAGAAGAGGAGAGGTGGTGTTCTACAAATTGAAAATTAGATCTTAGACCACGAATGTTGCAGAAGTTAATGAAGAAAAAGTTGAGGGGGTGTCAAGACACTTAGGGTCGTCGACAGAAAGGCAGTACGACCTGGGGACATTTATGTCTACACTATTATTACCTCCCCACTCCAAATACACGATACACACACATACAAACATCTATCATGGACAACACGACAACATTCTAATACCACAACACAACGTAAGACACAACGTCAGAGTACAATGAAAACAACACTCACCAACATATATAGAGAAGCAAACCCAGACATTAACCTGTTGAATAATCATGGCCTGAAAATACTGCAAACATAAAAATACACACATATACAACATACCTTATAAATTCCAGTGACGAATCACATGACGGCTCAGCAATTTTAGTTAAACAGCATCTGAAACATAAAGTAAAAGATAAATATGGCACAGATATAATACTAATAACTATTAAAACCACAACAGGACCTATAAACATAGCCACCACCTTCTTACCCCCAAGAAGACCATTCTTGCGAATTACAGACTTCCACAGCACAGCTTCAGAAACATATCCAACATATATAATAGGAGACTTAAGTGCCCATCACCCAACAATAAACAAACGAAGTAGCAATAGTGTTGGCAAAGCATTGAAAATGCTCATCGACCATAACAAACTTGTACACTTAGGCCCAGACTTTTCAACATTCATATCACACAGCACAACATCATCACCATATTTTATACTCTCAAACAACAAAACACTACAATATAAAAATAACGCAGGGACCCACAGCACCATCTGACTACTTACCAATACTCATAAACGTCATATCACACCCTATACTAACACCAATACCACCTACACACTTAATTAAGAAAGCAAACTTGGAGGAATTCCACAAATACACTACACATAGAACAAGTAACCAAGTAGACACCTGCCGAAACGATAATTACTCCCAGTGAGGTTGTAGCGGGACACAAGTCACCGCTCCTAGCACTCCGTTTTCTGTTAATTTATCATCCTTCCGTTTTCACTCTCTCTACTGCACAGACTTTTATCTTTCATCTCTTCTTCCTCACTTTATACATATATCTTACTTATACACATTCTGTGCACGCTCTTTGACACATGTGTTACACATCTTCTCAATACATCTTATTACTCCTTTCTTCACACAGACATACACACATACATACACTCTCTTTTTCCATAATTTTGTATATATCATTAATTATGTTTAGTATTTTTTGTATATATTATTCATGTTTTAATAATAAATAAATAAAATTACTTAAGGGTAACACAAAAATCACGGAAAACTACATATTACACAACAACGAAAAAATATATGATTTAAAACAGCAAGAGGAAATATTTAGAAGTATATGGAGCAAAAACTTCCAGATAACACGTGAAGAAAACGAAGCATTCGACCTACACACAGACAATACAGTCACGCAGTATATTACTAATAACACACAACAGTTTACACCTTTTCAACATGGAGACCCGGGCAGACTAGATGAAAATCAGCCACTCCTTTACAAAGTAACAACAGACACACTAAAACACATGATTAAAGGGCTAAAAAATAATACTCCTGGAGAAACTCAAATAAATAAAACAATATTACAAAAACTACCCACAGAATCAATATCTACACTTACAAAATTATTCAATATATCTTTATCTATGGGGTATTTCCCTGATATATACCAACACGCCAAACTCAAATTAATCCCCAAGCCTAAAAAGCAACCAACAGACCCTAATAACTATAGACCAATCTCCCTGCTTGAAGTTCCAGGCAAATTATTTGAAAAGTTCATTAACAAAAGACTTCAAAATCATCTAGAAACACATAACCTCATCCCTACAACACAACATGGATTTAGACAAAAAAGATCGACTAACACAGCCATAGCAACACTCTCAGAAACACTCAGCAACGCTCTCACAACAAACAAAGTTACTACAGTTGTTACTCGGGATATATCTAAAGCTTTTGATAAAGTATGGCACAAAGGCCTCAAATATAAGTTAACATCTGTACATCTGCCTGACATTTACATAAAACTATTAAGCAGCTTCCTAGACAAAAGGACGGCAAAAATAACAATAAAAACACACACAGGCCCCCCAATTCCTTTGCTAAGTGGAGTACCACAAGGAAGTAATATTTCGCCTACACTTTTCTCCATATACACTGCAGACCTCCCACAACCAGGCCCACACTGTACTCATATATCCTATGCTGACGATGTTACACAAATAATTTCACAACCAGGCAATAGCAGAAAATTCCTAGCACGTAAGGTGGAAAGAGAAATAATAAAAATAAACGAGTATGAACTTAAATGGAAAATAAAAACAAACATAAATAAATTTGCTATACTCCCAATCTCAATAACGAAAACAGATCCAATACATATAAACAATCAAATTTTACCTTATACAAAGCAAGCTAACATCCTAGGATTAACAATAAACAGCAAAGAATACACCCAACACGTTAATAGTAACATTAAAAAAGCAAAACATGTGCTTTATACTCTAAAAAGATTTCAACAGCTTACAACCAACATAAAATTACAATTAATTAAAGCTTGCATTATTCCCATTTTAATATATCCAGACTATCCTCTTGTAACAATTTCAAATAATGCAATTCGTAAGCTTCAAAGAATACAAAACAGCTCATTAAGATTTGCATATAATGAGAAATATCCCTACACGAAAACCTGTGAGGAGCTACACATACTTAGCAATATAAAACCAATAAATATTTTACTTTACGAAAGAGCATCTAAAACAAAACACACATTACAGCATACATTACAAGACACAAATTACGTACGCATAATAACAGACAATATAAATAACAACAATGAGCATACATGGTTCAGGAAAACATCTAAAGCACTGGAAACTATACAACCACATCCAATATACACATAGAAATTACTAAGCACGCGAAATTAATAATAACCATAACCGCAGCCTCCTTCTAATAAGTAATAATAAGTAATGGGAGCGAGGAACCGCAAATCATGATCTGAACCAGCAAGGCGTACAGCCCGCCACCTGTTATTCTCTCACTTTATTTCAATTTCACCAAGTCTATTCCCTCCAACTCTTAGTCTTTCCCCCCCCCTAATTTCACCACCCTGTCTATCCCCCCCCATAAAAAAAAAAAAAAAAAGAATAAACAGAGAATACCCAGGCTAAGTTTCCTTTGCCAGAGCTACACAGTTATGACACTGGAAATTGTTACCCTTCAAGGACTAAACACTGCTATGACCAAGAGTCATAGTTGGGAGCCTACACTTCTCGCTTGAGCAACTTCCGGGTGGCCAAGTAGCACCTCACCTTCGCTACAATTGGTGACCCCGTTGTTTTTCCGGAGTGAGCAGCCAAGTCCACCCTGCTGCTATCCTCCAACCACCCGGCCAAGGCGACGCGGTCGGCTACGGGCGAATCTTCCGGCAGCTGCCCCTTCACCGGTGTCGCCGCCTCCAGCAGCAGACCCCGGCCCCTGCTTCGACGCTGACCGGTCGCCACCCCGCCGGCCGCCCCCCCCAGCCGCCCGTACGCCGCCCCCAGCCGCCCGTATGCCGCCCCCAGCCGCCCGTACGCCGCCCCCCGCCGCCCGGCCGCCTTCACGGCGCCTCCCCCCCGCGGCACTCTCCAGCTGACCCTCGCCACTGGCCAGCAGTCTCTCCCAGTCGCGGACGCTCCTCCACGTAACTTCTGCCGGCCCCTCCAGTTTCCTGCTGTTACCTGGAGCCCTCCCACTGGCCTCGTCCCGCCTCCATCTACAGCTCTTCATTGGGGATTACCTACGGTCCATCGCCCAGGATTAACACTGTCATCCGTGGATTACTTACAGTGCGGTGCCAAGGATAACGTACAGTTCGTTCAGTGGTGAGTGAAGTGACATTGCCCCAATTCGGCATCTCTCACCGCTGTGGCACCCGGTCACACCGGCGCCTCACGCCTTCACTCCTCACCGCTGTGGCTCCCAGACTTTCCGGCGCCTGTAGTGTACTTTACACAGTCACGTGGTGGTCCACTCAGCACAATGCCTGATGACGTCGACTCCGTAGCCTCCATCTCAGCAGAAGACAGTACCAAGCAACTTGTTGAGCTCGTCTTACAGCTTAGACTTGAAGTGAGAGATCTTCGGAGAGAGGTCAGAGAACGCTCATGCTCACGTTCGCGTTCTTCCTCCAGACACCACTTCCGGCGCCGCCAGCGTTCAAAGAGTAAGACGCCGAAGACTTCTAGTTTCTGCTACTACCATGAAGAATTCGGGAAAGACGCAAGAAATTGTAAGGCTCCCTGTACCTTCGCCAAGTCTTTAAACCCCAACAGCGAGCACTAGCGGCGCATAGTGTTCGCGACACCTCGTCTGCGCTACTGAAGTTGTATGACCCTCTCTCCCGGACCAAGTTCCTCATCGACTCTGGTGCAGACGTCAGTATTCTCCCTGCCCCTGGTGTACACCGGACGTTGCCTCCCCTCCTTCACCTTCACGCCGCCAATGGTACGGAGATTCCTGTGTACAAGCGACGCACCTTGCAACTTCACCTGAACCTCCGCCGTACCTTCGAGTGGACGTTCTACGTAGCAGCTGTCACGCAACCAATTCTAGGTGCTGACTTCCTCCGACACTTCGGTCTCCTAGTGGACATCAAGGGTCGGAAGCTGCTCGATCCTCTCACCTCAGTCACAACAAAGGGACAGGTCACTCATGGTGATAGCACACAGATCTCCCTCGTCAAGTTCTCCTCCCTGCTGAAGTCCTTCCCTACGCTGACGCAGCCGTACTCAGCCAGCAAGCCGGTCACACACCACGTCTCGCACCAAATCGAGACCAAGGGACCTCCTATCCACGCCAAGGCCCGCCGCCTAGCTCCAGAGCGCGCCAGACAAGCCAAGGCAGAGTTCGAGTCCCTCATTCAGCAAGGCATCATACGGCCCAGCTCCAGCAACTGGTCTTCCGCTTCACATCGTGCGTAAGAAAAATGGCGAACTACGACTATGTGGAGACTACCGCGCTCTCAACTCATGCACCGTCGAGGACAGGCACCCAGTGCTTAACATCCAGGAGTTCTCTTCTCAGCTCTCCGGATGCACCTACTTCTCGAGGATCGACCTTGTGAAAGCTTTTCACCACATCCCCGTCCATCCAGCGGACATTCCGAAGACTGCTCTCATCACACCCTTCGGATTGTTCGAGTACGTCAGGATGCCCTTTGGTTTGAGGAATGCCGCTCAAACCTTCCAACGCTTCATTGACGAAGTCCTTCGAGGTCTCCCCTTCTGCTTCGCGTACATCGACGACCTCCTCATCGCCAGTCCTGACGCAGAGACGCACCAACAGCACCTCCAGCAAGTACTCACCCGTTTGCAAGACTACGGGGTGCAAGTCAACGTCGACAAGTCTGTGTTTGGGGTCCCCTCCATCACCTTCCTTGGCCACACTGTCTCCTTGGAAGGCATCACTCCACTGCAAGAAAAGTGCGAGTCCATCCAGAACTTCCCCAAGCCTACAACACAGCGCCAACTCAAGCAATTCCTGGGGATGCTGAACTACTACAACCGCTTCATCCCCAGCTGCTCACTACTTCTTCAGCCGCTCTACGCGATGATCAAGCCTTGCAAGAGAGGACAGTCCATCTCCTTAGTCTGGACTCCAGCCACTGAGGAAGCTTTCACAGCAGCAAAACAAGCTCTCAGCTCCGTCTCACCTCTCAGCTTCCCTGCCCCAGATGGCATCATCTCTATCGCCACAGACGCTTCTGACATCGGCATCGGAGCAGTTCTACAGCAGTATGTCGACGGAGGTTGGAAACCGCTCTCTTTCTTCTCAAAGAAATTTAACAAGGCGGAATCCAAGTACAGTACTTACGACAGGGAACTTCTCGCCGTCTACAAGGCCATCAAGCGTTTCCGGTACTTCGTGGAAGGTCGCAACTTCCATGTATACACCGACCACAAGCCACTCACTTCGAAGTCCCTGCACATCAAGACCTCCTGTTCACCGCGACAACTGTGTCACATCGACTTCATCTCGCAGTTCACCACGGATTTGCGCTACGTCAAAGGTGAACACAACGCCCCAGCTGATGCTCTCTCGCGCAACATCTCTGCTGTGTCATCTTCTCCCATCGACTACACTGCCATCGCTGCTGACCAGGCCAACGACGAAGAGCTGCGGCAACTCCAAGACAACCCCGCACTACAGATGAAGAAGATACAACTCCCAGGAACCACAGTGCACGTTTACGCTGACACTTCCACCGATTCCTGTCGGCCCTACCTGCCGAAGACCCACCGGTATCGTGTTTTTCGTCAGCTGCACGACCTCTCCCACCCTGGCATCCGAGCATCTCAGCAGATGATGACCTCACGCTTCATCTGGTCTGGCATCAACAAAGACGTCAGGCTGTGGACCCGCACATGTGTCAAGTGCCAAGCCTCCAAGGTGTGGCGACACACACGCTCTCCTGCGGCCGCCTTCACTCCAGTCTCTTCACGGTTCGACCATGTGCATGTCGACCTCGTTGGACCACTACCCTACTCTGACGGTTACCGGTACCTTCTCACCTGCGTCGACCGCTTCACACGCTGGCCGGAAGCTGCACCTTTGGCTGACATCACAACGGACTCCGTCGCACGTGCCTTCATCACTACTTGGATCTCCAGGTTCGGTGTCCCTCTCAGCCTCACTTCTGACCGTGGCAGCCAGTTCGAGTCCAGTATGTGGAACAAGGTGATGTCACTACTAGGCATCCAACGCTTCAGGACAGCCAGTTACCACCCGCAGGCAAACGGCACCGTTGAGAGATTCCACCGTCAGCTGAAGTCTTCCTTAGCTGCCTCTGCCACACGTGCAGACTGGTTCCAGGCACTTCCTCTCGTCCTCCTTGGCATACGGACATCACTAAAGGAAGACCTACACCACTCCTCCGCCGAGCTCGTTTATGGTACCAAGCTCAGGTTACCTGGCGAACTCCAAACTCCTGCACCTCGCTCTACTCCTTGCAGCGTTCAGGACTTTGCTGCCAACCTCTCTGACTTCATGCAGCGTCTGCAGCCTGTCCAGCCTCGCACGTCTCCCTCCAAGACTTTTGTCAGCCAGGATCTGGACACTTGCACGCACGTGTTCGTCAGGGTTGACGCTGTGAAGAAGCCCCTGCAGCAGCCCTACCAAGGCCCCTTCAAAGTCCTGAGCAGGAGGAGAAAGACGGTCACTGTGGACAAGGATGGTAAGGCTGACACCATCTCCATCGACCGAGTCAAGCCTGCCTACCTCCTTCACAGTGACCCGGCCGTCATCAACAACATCGGCCAGAACGTCGCCACCAACACCACTCGGCACCAGAAGACGGTTACGTTCCTCCTCCCTCGTCACTAGGGGGGGAATACTGTAGCGGGACACAAGTCACCGCTCCTAGCACTCCGTTTTCTGTTAATTTTTCACCCTTCCGTTTTCGCTCTCTCTACTGCACAGACTTTTATCTTTCATCTCTTCTTCCTCACTTTATACATATCTCTTACTTATACACATTCTGTGCACGCTCTTTGACACATGTGTTACACATCTTCTCAATACATCTTATTACTCCTTTCTTCACACAGACATACACACATACATACACTCTCTTTTTCCATAATTTTGTATATATCATTTATTATGTTTAGTAATTTTTGTATATATTATTCATGTTTTTACTGAATAAACAGAGAATACCCAGGCTAAGTTTCCTTTGCCAGAGCTACACAGTTATGACACTGGAAATTGTTACCCTTCAAGGACTAAACACTGCTATGACCAAGAGTCATAGTTGGGAGCCTACACTTCTCGCTTGAGCAACTTCCGGGCGGCCAAGTAGCACCTTACCTTCGCTACAAGGTCTAAAGCACTGTTCAGGTGGTGCTGTGAACTTATCATTAAACCCAGCTGTGACCTCACTGAATGTTTCCCTTTGTGTCTCACAACACAAGGGGGTAGTCACAGCCTGCCCTCTAAAGACAACTCTCTTCCTCCACACAAAACTACAAGCACCTAATAACACACACACTCTTCACTCAAAAATTTTAAAATCATGGCGACTCCTACACCAGCCTCGGAGTCCCCATCTGGGGAGGGGACCATAAATGTCCCCAGGTCGGACTGCCTTTCCGTCGACGACCCTAAGTGTCTTGACACCCCCCTCAACTTTTTCTTCATTAACTTCTGCAACATTCGTGGTCTAAGATCTAATTTTCAATCTGTAGAACACCACCTCTCCTCTTCTAAACCTCATCTTCTTTTCCTCACTGACACTCAGGTGTCTGAGGCAACTGACAGTAGCTCCTTTTCTGTTCCCTCCTACTTTCTCTATCCTCATTTTTTATCCAAAGCTGGATGCTGCGTTTATGTGCGCAATGACTTAACCTGCTCTCATGCCCACGCTCTTGAATCTTCCGAGTTTTCCACCATCTGGCTACGACTACAGAGTCATTCTCATACTAAATTTATCTGTGCTGTATACCTCTCTCCTAGCTCCTCGGACTATAAGAAATTCTTTGACTACTTAACTTCCAAAGTGGAGCACATTCTGACCCTCTTCCCTTTTGCAGAGATCTCCATTCTTGGAGACTTCAATGTTCACCACCAGCTTTGGCTTTCCTCTCCCTTCACTGACCATCCTGGTGAACTAGCCTACAACTTTGCTATCCTCCATGACCTAGAGCAATTGGTGCAACACCCTACTCGTATTCCTGACCGTCTTGGAGATACGCCCAACATTCTTGACCTTTTCCTGACCTCTAATCCTTCTGCTTATGCTGTCACCCTTTCTTCTCCGTTGGGCTCCTCCGATCACAATCTCATATCTTTCTCTTGTCCTATCACTCCAATCCCTCCTCAGGATCCCCCTAAGCGAAGGTGCCTCTGGCGTTTTGCCTCTGCTAGTTGGGGGAACCTGAGGAGGTATTTTGCTGATTTTCCTTGGAATGACTACTGCTTCCGTGTCAAAGATCCGTCTTTGTGTGCTGAGCGCATAACAGAGGTGATAGTGTCTGGCATGGAGGCGTACATTCCTCACTCTTTTTCTCGTCCTAAACCTTCTAAACCTTGGTTTAACACAGCTTGTTCTCGTGCTATACATGATAGAGAGGTGGCCCACAAAAGGTACTTAAGCCTTCCATCATCAGAATCTCATGCACTTTATATTTTTGCCCGGAACCATGCCAAGTCTGTTCTCCAACTAGCCAAAAACTCTTTCATTAACAGAAAATGTCAAAACCTTTCAAGATCTAACTCCCCTCGTGATTTCTGGCATCTAGCCAAAAATATCTCCAATAACTTTGCTTCTTCTTCTTTCCCTCCTCTACTTCAACCAGATGGCACCACTGCTATCACATCTATTTCTAAAGCTGAACTCTTTGCTCAAACCTTTGCTAAAAACACAACCTTGGACGATTCTGGGCTTGTTCCTCCCTCTCCTCCACTCTCTGACTACTTCATGCCACGTATTAAAATTCTTCGTAATGATGTTTTCCATGCCCTCGCTGGTCTAAACCCTCGGAAGGCTTATGGACCTGATGGGGTCCCTCTTATTGTTCTCCAAAACTGTGCCTCCGTGCTTGCACCTTGCCTAGTCAAACTCTTTCAGCTCTGTCTGTCAACATCTACCTTTCCTTCTTGCTGGAAGTTTGCCTACATTCAACCTGTTCCTAAAAAGGGTGACCGCTCTAATCCCTCAAACTACCGTCCTATTGCTTTAATTTCCTGCTTATCCAAAGTTTTTGAGTCTATCCTCAACAGGAAGATTCTTAAACATCTATCACTTCACAAACTTCTATCTGATCGCCAGTATGGGTTCCGTCAAGGCCGCTCTAATGGTGATCTTCTGGCTTTCCTTACTGAGTCTTGGTCATCCTCTTTTAGAGACTTTGGTGAAAGTTTTGCTGTTGCCTTGGACATATCAAAAGCCTTTGATAGAGTCTGGCACAAAGCTTTGATCTCAAAACTACCCTCTTACGGTTTCTATCCTTCTCTCTGTAACTTCATCTCAAGTTTCCTTTCTGACCGTTCTATTGCTGCTGTGGTAGACGGTCACTGTTCTTCTCCTAAATCTATTAACAGTGGTGTTACTCAGGGTTCTGTCCTGTCACCCACTCTCTTATTATTCATTAATGATCTTTTAAACCAAACTTCTTGTCCTATCCACTCCTATGCTGATGATACCACCCTGCACTTTTCCACGTCTTTTCATAGACGTCCAACCCTTCAGGAGGTAAACATATCACGCAGGGAAGCCACAGAACGCCTGACTTCTGATCTTTCTAAAATTTCTGATTGGGGCAGAGCAAACTTGTTATTGTTCAATGCCTCAAAAACTCAATTCCTCCATCTATCAACTCGACACAGTCTTCCAGACAACTATCCCCTCTTCTTCAATTACACTCAACTGTCCCCCTCTTCTACACTGAACATCCTCGGTCTGTCCTTTACTTATAATCTGAACTGGAAACTTCACATCTCATCTCTAGCTAAAACAGCTTCTATGAAATTAGGTGTTCTGAGACGTCTCCGCCAGTTTTTCTCACCCCCCCCAGCTGCTAACTCTGTACAAGGGCCTTATCCGTCCATGTATGGAGTATGCTTCACATGTCTGGGGGGGTTCCACTCATACTGCTCTTCTAGACAGGGTGGAATCAAAAGCTTTTCGTCTCATCAACTCCTCTCCTCTAACTGACTGTCTTCAGCCCCTTTCTCACCGCCACAATGTTGCATATCTAGCTGTCTTCTACCGCTATTTTCATGCCAACTGCTCTTCTGATCTTGCTAACTGCATGCCTCCCCTCCTTCCACGGCCTCGCTGCACAAGACTTTCTTCTTTCTCTCACCCCTATTCTGTCCACCTCTCTAACGCAAGAGTTAACCAGTATTCTCAATCATTCATCCCTTTCTCTGGTAAACTCTGGAACTCCCTGCCTTCTTCTGTATTTCCACCTTCCTATGACTTGAATTCCTTCAAGAGGGAGGTTTCAAGACACTTATCCACCAATTTTTGACCACTGCTTTGACCGTTTTATGGGACTGGCATTTCAGTGGGCATTTTTTTTTATTTGATTTTTGTTGCCCTTGGCCAGTATCCTTCCTACATAAAAAAAAAATGCTTTTGGGTTAATGTAGCGGAGTTATTAGTGTATAGGAAAGTGTTTTATTAAGGCGCAATGCATATTGTTCTTTTCCAAGTCCGCATCTGTTTATGACCTGCGCTGCTTTTGGTGTAATATAGTGGCATTATTAGTGTATAATATTGAAATGAGTGTTTTATCAAGGCGTAATGTACATTATCAGTGAATCATCTCCTGTTTATGGCCTACACTGCTCTTGGTCTAATATGGCACCATTATTGCTGTATAGTATTGACCTTCAGAAAATCAAAGGTAGAGGGACATGATTGCCCAAATCACATGACACGGCACTTCGGCATGTGATACTGAATTGAGTGTCTTATAGGGTAATGAACAATGTCAGTGAGCCAGAATTTTCCAAGAATTAAAGTTTTTTTTTTCTTTTTTTTTTTCTCCCATTCCTGTCTCCCTCCCTCCCTCAACTTTTCTCCCTCATTCTGTAGAGTCACAGTTATAGAATATTGGAGTATTTTTATCTGAACATTTCCCAGGAGATACTTGCGCTTAGAAACCCCACCTGTCCCTTTTCCGATTTATATAAACACACAAGAGCTTTCATAATACAGACACCCACGCTTGACTGGAGTGAGGAAGTTTCAATAATGAAATCCTTTGCCCTCTAAAGTTTTAATCAGTCTAAACCTATGAATAATATTTTCAGTGGATATTTTAATATAAGAACTGGAGAACTTAAAGACGAAAACATAGTTGTTAGCAACTTAGATTAGGTAAGGAAGAAATTTTATTAAACATACAAAACTGTTTAAATAAAACAGAAAAAATACAAAATGTTCTTTTTTTTTTTTATGTAAGAAGGACAATGGCCAAGGGTAACAAAAATCAATAAAAAAAATGCCCACTGAAATACCAGTTCCGTAAAAGGCTCAAGGCAGTGGTCAAAAATTGGTGGATAAGTGTCTTGAAACCTCCCTCTTGAAGGAATTCAAGTCATAGGAAGGTGGAAACACAGAAGCAGGCAGGAAGTTCCAGAATTTACCAGAGAAAGGGATGAATGATTGAGAATACTGGTTAACTCTTGCGTTAGAGAGGTGGACAGAATAGGGGTGAGAGAAAGAAGAAAGTCTTGTGCAGCGAGGCCGCGGAAGGAGGGGAGGCATGCAGTTAGCAAGATCAGAAGAGCAGTTAGCATGAAAATAGCGGTAGAAGACAGCTAGATATGCAACATTGCGGCGGTGAGAGAGAGGCTGAAGACAGTCAGTTAGAGGAGAGGAGTTGATGAGACGAAAAGCTTTTGATTCCACCCTGTCTAAAAGAGCAGTATGAGTTGAACCCCCGCAGACATGTGAAGCATACTCCATACATGGACGGATAAGGCCCTTGTACAGAGTTACCAGCTGGGGGGGTGAGAAAAACTGGCGGAGACGTCTCAGAACACCTAACTTCATAGAAGCTATTTTAGCTAGAGATGAGATGTGAAGTTTCCAGTTCAGATTATAAGTAAAGGACAGACCGAGGATGTTCAGTGTAGAAGAGGGGGACAGTTGAGTGTCATTGAAGAAGAGGGGATAGTTGTCTGGAAGATTGTGTCGAGTTGATAGTTGGAGGAATTGAGTTTTTGAGGCATTGAACAATACCAAGTTTGCTCTGCCCCAATCAGAAATTCTAGAAAGATCAGATGTCAGGCGTTCTGTGGCTTCCCTGCGTGATATGTTTACCTCCTGAAGGGTTGGACGTCTATGAAAAGACGTGGAAAAGTGCAGGGTGGTATCATCAGCGTAGGAGTGGATAGGACAAGAAGTTTGGTTTAGAAGATCATTAATGAATAATAAGAAGAGAGTTGGTGACAGGACAGAACCCTGAGGAACACCACTGTTAATAAATTTAGGAGAAGAACAGTGACCGTCTACCACAGCAGCAATAGAACGGTCAGAAAGGAAACTTGAGATGAAGTTACAGAGAGAAGGATAGAAACCGTAGGAGGGTAGTTTGGAAATCAAAGCTTTGTGCCAGACTCTATCAAAAGCTTTTGATATGTCCAAGGCAACAGCAAAAGTTTCACCAAAATCTCTAAAAGAGGATGACCAAGACTCAGTAAGGAAAGCCAGAAGATCACCAGTAGAGCGGCCTTGACGGAACCCATACTGGCGATCAGATAGAAGTTTGTGAAGTGATAGATGTTTAAGAATCTTCCTGTTGAGGATAGACTCAAAAACTTTAGATAGGCAGGAAATTAAAGCAATAGGACGGTAGTTTGAGGGATTAGAACGGTCACCCTTTTTAGGAACAGGTTGAATGTAGGCAAACTTCCAGCAAGAAGGAAAGGTAGATGTTTTTTTTTTTTTTTTTTTTTTATGTAGGAAGCATACTGGCCAAGGGCAACAAAAATCTAATAAAAAAAATGCCCACTGAAATGCCAGTCCCTTAAAAGGGTCAAAGCAGTGGTCAAAAATTGGTGGATAAGTGTCTTGAAACCTCCCTCTTGAAGGAATTCAAGTCATATGAAGGTGGAAATACAGAAGCAGGCAAGGAGTTCCAGAGTTTACCAGAGAAAGGGATGAATGATTGAGAATACTGGTTAACTCTTGCGTTAGAGAGGTGGACAGAATAGGGGTGAGAGAAAAAAGAAAGTCTTGTGCAGCGAGGCCGCGGAAGGAGGGGAGGCATGCAGTTAGCAAGATCAGAAGAGCAGTTGGCATGAAAATAGCGGTAGAAGACAGCTAGATATGCAACATTGCGGCGGTGAGAGAGGGGCTGAAGACAGTCAGTTAGAGGAGAGGAGTTGATGAGACGAAAAGCTTTTGATTCCATCCTGTCTAGAAGAGCAGTATGAGTGGAACCCCCCCCGACATGTGAAGCATACTCCATACATGGACGGATAAGGCCCTTGTACAGAGTTAGCAGCTGGGGGGATGAGAAAAACTGGCGGAGACGTCTCAGAACACCTAACTTCATAGAAGCTGTTTTAGCTAGAGATGAGATGTGAAGTTTCCAGTTCAGATTATAAGTAAAGGACAGACCGAGGATGTTCAGTGTAGAAGAGGGGGACAGTTGAGTGTCACTGAAGAAGAGGGGATAGTTGTCTGGAAGATTGTGTCGAGTTGATAGATGGAGGAATTGAGTTTTTGAGGCATTGAACAATACCAAGTTTGCTCTGCCCCAATCAGAAATTCTAGAAAGATCAGAAGTCAGGCGTTCTGTGGCTTCCCTGCGTGATATGTTTACCTCCTGAAGGGTTGGACGTCTATGAAAAGACGTGGAAAAGTGTAGGGTGGTATCATCAGCATAGGAGTGGATAGGACAAGAAGTTTGGTTTAGAAGATCAACTGTCTGTCTGTCTGTCTCAAGAGTTTCACTAGGCAAGGTGCAAGCACGGAGGCACAGTTTCGGAGAACAATAGGAGGGACCCCATCAGGTCCATAAGCCTTCCGAGGGTTTAGGCCAGCGAGGGCATGGAAAACATCATTGCGAAGAATTTTAATACGTGGCAAGAAGTAGTCAGAGGTTGGAGGGGAGGGAGGAACAAGCCCAGAATCGTCCAAGGTTGTGTTTTTAGCAAAGGTTTGAGCAAAGAGTTCAGCTTTAGAAATAGATGTGATAGCAGTGGTGCCATCTGGTTGAAGTAGAGGAGGGAAAGAAGAAGAAGCAAAGTTATTGGAGATATTTTTGGCTAGATGCCAGAAATCACGAGGGGAGTTAGATCTTGAAAGGTTTTGACATTTTCTGTTAAAGAAGGATTTTTGGCTAGTTGGAGAACAGACTTGGCATGGTTCCGGGCAGAAATATAAAGTGCATGAGATTCTGGTGATGGAAGGCTTAAGTACCTTTTGTGGGCCACCTCTCTATCATGTATAGCACGAGACCAAGCTGTGTTAAACCAAGGTTTAGAAGGTTTAGGACGAGAAAAAGAGTGAGAAATGTACGCCACTATGCCAGACACTATCACCTCTGTTATGCGCTCAGCACACAAAGACGGGTCTCTGACGCGGAAGCAGTAGTCATTCCAAAGAAAATCAGCAAAATACCTCCTCAGGTCCCTCCAACTGGCAGAGGCAAAACGCCAGAGGCACCTTCGCTTAGGGGGATCCTGAGGAGGGATTGGAGTGATAGGACAAGAGAAAGATATGAGATTGTGATCGGAGGAGCCCAACGGAGAAGAAAGGGTGACAGCATAAGCAGAAGGATTAGAGGTCAGGAAAAGGTCAAGAATGTTGGGCGTATCTCCAAGACGGTCAGGAATACGAGTAGGGTGTTGCACCAATTGCTCTAGGTCATGGAGGATAGCAAAATTGTAGGCTAGTTCACCAGGATGGTCAGTGAAGGGAGAGGAAAGCCAAAGCTGGTGGTGAACATTGAAATCTCCAAGAATGGAGATCTCTGCAAAAGGGAAGAGGGTCAGAATGTGCTCCACTTTGGAAGTTAAGTAGTCAAAGAATTTCTTATAGTCAGAGGAGTTAGGTGAGAGGTATACAGCACAGATAAATTTAGTATGAGAGTGACTCTGTAGTCGTAGCCAGATGGTGGAAAACTCGGAAGATTCAAGAGCGTGGGCACGAGAGCACGTTAAGTCATTGCGCACATAAACGCAGCATCCAGCTTTGGATCGAAAATGAGGATAGAGAAAGTAGGAGGAAACAGAAAAGGGGCTACTGTCAGTTGCCTCAGACACCTGAGTTTCAGTGAGGAAAAGAAGATGAGGTTTAGAAGAGGAGAGGTGGTGTTCTACAGATTGAAAATTAGATCTTAGACCGCGAATGTTGCAGAAGTTAATGAAGAAAAAGTTGAGGGGGGTGTCAAGACACTTAGGGTCGTCGACAAAAAGGCAGTCCGACCTGGGGACATTTATGGTCCCCTCCCCAGATGGGGACTCCGAGGTTGGTGTAGGAGTCGCCATGATGATTTTAAAATTTTTGATTGAAGGGTGTGGGTGTTATTAGGTGCTTGTAGTTTTGTGTGGAGGAAGAGATTGGTCTTTAGAGGGCAGGCTGTGACTGCCCCCTTGTGTTGTGAGACACAAAGGGAAACGTTCAGTGAGGTCACAGCTGGGTTTAATGATAAGTTCACAGCACCCCCTGAACAGTGCTTTAGACCTCACTGGGAGTAATTATCGTTTCGGCAGGTGTCTACTGCCTCCTCTTGGTGTTCTGCTCGTGGATTAGGAGGAAGAAGTTGCATTATATAACCTTTTCAAGGAAATATTGCAATTACCCCCACTTTTTCCACATTTGTTTGTTTATTAGTGTCTATTTATTTATTTTTTTTCACAGACGCATTGGTGTAATGTCCTGTTTTATTTTTTTTTTAGTTTTCCTCTCTTAAACACTGTACGATATTTTTTTTTTTTTTTTCACAAACGCAGTGGTGTAATGTCCTGTTTTATTTTTTTTAGTTTTCCTCTCTTAAACACTGTACGATATTTTAGGAATGAACAAATGTGGCAAAGTGACTTTTTTATTTATTTATTTATTTTTTTTATTTATTTACCTATTTAGTGTTACGTCCCATGCCCGTCCCTCCACCTCTCTCTCTCTCTCTCTCTCTCTCTCTCTCTCTCTCTCTCTCTCTCTCTCTCTCTCTCTCTCTCTCTCTCTCTCTCTCTCTCTCTCTCTCTTTTTTTTTTTTTTTTTTATTTAAACAAAATTTACATCAGGCTTAAAACAACACGTTTTTTATGCTGTTATTTGAAAAGCCTATACTTAAATGTAAAGAAGAAAATATATACAAAAAGTAAACTCATCCTACTATATATATATAGACATGATTAACACAGCACTAGTGTGGGGGGTTGTGTTTTACGCCACCTGTGTGCAGCCACTTTCACCTGCTGGAGTGTCATTGTCTGTGTATCACTCGTGGCTGCCGTAAAACACATTCCACAGTCTGGAGGTTCTAGCTGTGTAAGAGCGCTGGTGCTGCCTCGAGTAAGATCGAGGCACTTGCACCAGCATGTCATTGGAGGTGGTGGTCCTGGACTCCCTCTGGACAGCTCGTGGTGGGAGCCTTATCGAGCTGAGATGAGGGACCTCCAGAACCCGGGCCTTGTGCTGGACCACCAGCGCCGACACGTCCCGCCGATGCTCCAGCGACGTGACTCCGGTCTGCTCCTCCTGCTGCTGCTGCTGCTGCTGCTGCTGCTGCTGTCCGTCCATCCCCACCAAGCGCAGGGCACGGCGTTGCACAGCATCCAGTCTCTGCAAGTGGGTGGGGGCACTCGACATCCAGGACAAGGCACTGTACTCCATACAAGGCCGTATCTGAGCCTTGTACAGTGTGAGGATGCCCCGGGAGTCGAGGTTTCCTGACATCCGACGCAGTGCAGAGACTCGCTGGGAGACCTGGTGGGCAACAGCAGCAACATGGCGGTCAAAGCGCAGGCCACAGTCCACTGTCACTCCCAGCAACTTGACGTGTTCCTGGAGGGGAAGTGTCTGGCCTCCAAAAATCAGACAGCCTGAGACGGCTGGGGAGGCAGCTGGGGACCGTGAGATGACCATGGCCTGCGTCTTTTCTGGAGCGAAGCTGACTTGCCACGCCTCTCCCCACTCCATCACCAGCCTGAGCTGCCTATTTAGCTCTCTAACGGCTCGTTGACTGTCGGAGCGGCAGTAGGAGCGGGAGAGATTGCAGTCGTCGGCGTATGCAAGCAGAGTCGGGATTTGCCGCAGGAGGTCATCGATGTATATGTTCCACAGGATCGGGCCCAACACTGAACCCTGTGGAACTGAGGCCTGTATAGGTAACGGCTGGGATGCCTGTCCATTGATGACTACCCGGAGGGTTCTCCCCTGGAGGTAGTCCTCGAGCAGTGCAAGGAAGTTGCCCTGGATACCCTTGGCGCAAAGCTTTTTTACAAGCCCCGCGTGCCAGACCCTATCAAAGGCCCCAGCAATGTCCAGGGCCACCACAAGAGTATCCAGACCTTCGTCCAGGGCATCCTGCCAGCCTTGGGAGAGGAGGGTGAGGAGGTCCGCTGTTGAGCGGCCAGGCCGGAAGCCGAACTGTCTGTCTGAGAGGAGGCGGTGCTCACTCAGGTGATGACAGATGACACCTGCCACCATCTGCTCCAGCAACTTGCCCACCACGGAGAGCAGCGAGATGGGTCTGTAGTTGCTGGGCTCAGACTTTGAGTTCTTCTTGTGGGCTGGTACCACTCGCGCCTCCTTCCATATAGAGGGCCACCTGTGCTCCATCAGGCAGGCCCTAAAGACGCTGGTGAGAGGACCTGACAGCTCACTGGCGCAACGTTTGAGGAGCCGCGGGCTGATGTCGTCCGGGCCGGTGGCTTTGTTCTCCTCTACTTCCCTCATCAGCCGCTCCACCTGTTCACGTGTCACCTGAACATCGGCGACGGTGTGGTCTGTTTCCTGAGGGAGGTGAGGTGGACGTCTACCCGGATCAGTGACTGACATCTTCTCTGCGAAAAAATCAGCGAGTAGAGAAGCCTTGTCCTCACTGCTGGCGGCTGTTGTCCCGTCCGGCCTTGTTAGTGGAGGAACAGTGTCGCGGCGGCCTGTTTCTTGCTGCTCCTTGACAAGCCTCCAAGCTCTCTCTCTCTCTCTCTCTCTCTCTCTCTCTCTCTCTCTCTCTCTCTCTCTCTCTCTCTCTCTCTCTCTCTCTCTCTCTCTCTCTCTCTCTCTCTCTCTCTCTCTCTCTCTCTCTCTCTCTCTCTCTCTCTCTCTCTCTCTCTCTCTCTCTCTCTCTCTCTCTCTCTCTCTCTCTCTCTCTCTCTCTCTCTCTCTCTCTCTCTCTCTCTCTCTCTCTCTCTCTCTCTCTCTCTCTCTCTCTCTCTCTCTCTCTCTCTCTCTCTCTCTCTCTCTCTCTCTCTCTCTCTCTCTCTCTCTCTCTCTCTCTCTTGAATGTTAAGAAGCAGAGAGAGGATATTTGTCAGCATCTTAAAGAGGACACTTTTAGGAGGCGAGCTTTAAAAGTCAGTATTGAAATACGTACAGAAAACAAATGACCCTAAGCAAACTTCAAAGACACGGATGATTCTTCAAACAGCGAGCCATCGAGACAAAGGGAATGAAACACATCCGCTGCAGAATAGGCGCTATTGACACGAACTGGGGAAAAAGTGTGTAAAATAAGAGAATTATGGTGAATTTTAGCTATAAACAAAATTGGATGTGATGGAAAATTATTCATGTTTATGTAAGGTGGATAGGAATGAATGAAAAAGATTGAAATTAAGTCTCGTGTGAGATTAGTGACTTGAAACACAGTTGGCGCCGGGAAGACAAGGATTGTGGTCCTCCCCCAAAAAAATAAATAAATAAAAAAAAATAAATAAAAAGAAATAAAAAAATAAATAAATAAATAAATAAATAATAAATAAATAAACAAGATAAAAGTTTAGGTGAGATGGGTGGGAATAAAATAAATAAATAAATAAATAAACAGATTAGTCTCGTGTGAGGATAACTTCGAAACACGATTGAAGCTGGGAAAAAACAGAATTGAGGAAAAGAGTAGGAAAATAACAGAATTAGACCGGTAGTAAAAAGATGATAAGTTTAGGTGAGGTGGGTAGGAATAAAATATGTTAAAACAGTTGTTTCGTGTGCGGTGTAATAGTATGACTCCAAAACACGATGGACGCTGTGAAGACAAAAATAGGGGAAAAAACTGTAAAAAGGATATAATAAGACTGAAGTTGATGTGAGGTGAGAACGAATAAAAAAAGGAAAGGTTTAAACTGAGTATTCTCGTGTGAGGTGTGAGAGTTTAAGGATTCCAAGCACCATTGACTGGGAAAACAAGACTTAAAAAAAATGTAAAAAAAAAAATAATAATAATAATAATAATAAGATTGAAGTGTAAAAAAAGAGACAAGGTTGGATGAGATAAATAGGAATGAAAAAAATGTGTTAAAACTGAGTAGCGTAAAAAAGAAAAAAAAAAAAAAGAATATGAGGTAAAAAAAAAATAGATAAAAGAAGACTGAAGTTTTAAGTGAGATGGGTTCAGCTAACTTATCTCTTGAGAGGTGTAATAGTTTGAAGACTCCACAACTCAGATGAATCGGTGTGTACACTCGTAATTCGAGACGTCACATTAATGATAGAGCAAGAGCAATGGCCAACAAATAGAGAGTGAGCCGCGCGTGACGAGATGAATCCTGCTCCACCATTCAGGCAGGAAAGCATCTCTGAATTAAAAAGATGAAACGAGATGAAAGTGACGCCATTGCACAAATCTCTCTCTCTCTCTCTCTCTCTCTCTCTCTCTCTCTCTGGCCAAGGGCAACAAAAATCCAGTAAAAAAATTAGAAAATGATAAAAAAAAGCCCACTCAGATGCCAGTCCCAAAAAAGGGTCCATGGCGGTAGACAAAAATTGAAGGATAAGTGTCTTGAAACCTCTCTCTTGAAGGAATTCAAGTCATAGGAAAGTGGAAATACAGAAGCAGGCAGGGAATTCCAGAGTTTACCAGGGAAAGGGATGAATGATTGAGAATGCTGGTTAACTCTTGCATTAGAGAGGTAGACAGAATAGGGGTGAGAGAAAGAAGAAAGTCTTGTGCAGTGAGGCCGCAGGAGGAAGAGAGGCATGCAGTTAGCAAGATCAAAAGAGCAGTTAGCATGAAATAGTGGTCGAAGACAGCTAGAGATGCAGCAATGCAGTGATGAGAGAGAGGCTGAAGACAGTCAGTTAGAGGAGAGGAGTTGATGAGACGATAAGGTTTTGATTCCACCCTGTCTAGAAGTGGTGAGTGGAACCCCCCAAGACATGTGAAGCATACTCTATACATGGACAGATATGGCCGTTGTACAGAGTTAGCAGCTAGGGGATGAGAAAAACAGGCGCAGACGTCTCAGGACCCTTAACTTCATAGAAGTTGTTTTAGCTAGAGATCAGATGTGAAGTTTCCAGTTCAGATTATAAGTAAAACACAGAACGAGGATCTTCAGTGTAGAAGAGGGGGACAGTTCAGTGTCATTCAAGAAGAGGGGGATAGTTGTCTGAAAGGTTGTGTCAAGTTGATAGATGGAGGAATTGAGTTTTTGAGGAATTGAGTAATACCAAGTTTGCCCTGCCCCAATCAAAAGTTTTAGAAAGCTCAGAAGTCAGGCGTTCTGTGGCTTCCCTTCGGAAATCCAAGCTTTGTGCCTAACTCCATCAAAAGCTTTTGAAATATCCAAGACAACAGCAAAAGTTTCACCAAAATCTCTAAAAGAGGATGACCAAGACTCGGTAAGGAAAACCAGATCACCAATAGATCGGCCATCACGGAACCCATACTGGCGATCAGATAGAAGGTTGTGAAGTGATAGATGTTTAAGAATCTTCCTGTTTAGGATAGATTAAAAAAAATATAGGCAGGAAATTAAAACAATAGGACGGTAGTTTGAAGGATTAAAACCGTCACCGTTTTTAGGAACAGGCTGAATGTAAGCAAACTTCCAGCAAGAAGGAAAGGTGGATATTGACAAACAGAGCTTAAAGAGTTTGAGAAGAATTTGTTAATGAAGGAGTTTTTGGCTAGTTGGAGAACAGACTTGGCATGGTTCCGGATAGAAATGTAAAGTGCATGAGATTCTTTTGTACCTTTTGTGGGCCACCTCTGTATCATGTATAGCACGAGAACAAGCTGTGTTAAAACAAGGTTTGGAAGTTTTAGGTCGAGAAAAAGAGTGATGAATGTACGCCTCAATGCCAGACACTATCACCTCTGTTATGCGCTTGGCAAACAAAGACAGGTCTCTGACACGGAAACAGTAAACATTCCAAGGAAAATCTGCAAAATACCTACTCAGGTCCCCCCAACTAGCAGAGGCAAAACGCCAGAGGCACCTCCACTTAGGGGGATCCTGAGGAGGGATTAGAGCGACAGGACAAGATACAGATATGAGACAGATCGAAGAGGCCCAACGGGGAAGAGAGGGTGCATAAGCAGAAGGATTAGAGGTCAGGAAAAGTTCAAGAATGTTGGGCGTATCTCCAAGACGGTAAGGAATACGATTAGGGTGTTGCACCAATTGCTCTAGGTCATGGTGGATAGCAAAGTTGAAGGCTAGTTCACCAGGATGGTCAGTGAAGGGAGAGGAGAGCCAAAGCTGGTGGTAAACATTGAAGTGTCCAAGAATGAAGATATAGAGTTAGAATGTGCTCCACTTTGGAAGTTAAGTAGTCAAAGAATTTCTTATAGTCAGAGGAGTTAGGTGAGAGGTATACAGCACAGATAAATTTAGTTTGAGAGTGACTCTGTAGTCGTAGCCTAATGGTGGAAAACTCGGAATATTCAAGTGCGTGGGCACGAGAACAGGTTAAGTCGTTGCGCACATAAACGTAACATCCAGCCAAAGATCGAAAATGAGGATAGGGAAAGTAGGAGGGAGCAGAAAAGTGGCTACTGTCAGTTGCCTCGGACACCTGAGTCCATGAGGAAAAGAAGATGAGGTTTAAAAGAAGAGAGGTGGTGTTCTACAGACTGAAAATTAGATCTTAGATCGCGAATGTTGCAGAAGTTAATGCAGAAAAAGTTGAGAGGGGTGTCAAGACACTTAGCTAAGAGTCGTTATCAGAAGAGCAGTCAGACCTGGAGACATCTGTGGTCCCCTCCCCTGATGGAGACTTCGAGATAGGTGTAGGAGTCGCCATGATGATTTTTAAGTTTTCAGTGAAGTGTGTGTATGTGTGTGTGTGTGTGTGTGTGTGTGTGTGTGTGTGTGTGTGTGTGTTATTAGGTGCTTGTAGTTTTGTGTGGAGGAAGAGTTGTCTTTAGAGGGCAGCCTGTGACTGCCCTCTTGTGTTATAAGACACAGGGGGAAACGTTCAATGAGGTCACAGCTGGTTTTTAATGATAAGTTCATAGCACCCCCTGGTCCAGTGCTTTAGACCTAACTGGGAGTAATTATCATGGTGAGTGTTGTTTTGATTGTACTCCAGTATCTGACGTTGTGTTTGTGTTGAAGTATTAAAATGTTGTCCGTGTTGTCCATGATTTATATTTTTATGTGTGTGTATCGTGTATTTGGAGGGGACGGGTAATTATGTAGAGTGTTGTATTTTAGTTAGAGAAAGTTTTGTCTTTTGTAGCTTTCGCTCTTTGGTTGGTGGTGTTCTTTCTTGGTACAACCCGTTCCGTATTTTACTGAATCTGGAGTCATCTTCAGTTACCCAAACTTCGTTCAGGTCTAGATAATTGTTTTTAGTAGTTCGTAGATCTCTTCTTCTTGATAAGCTGATGATGCGAGTATGTATTTGTATTTTCCTTCCTCTATTTCTTCTGGAATTTGTCTGTGGTACAACGTTCCTTTAGGCCATCACATGCTCTTTTTTATTAGCATTTGTAGTTCCATGTGTGCTTTCTCACTTGTTTTTACTGCTAGTGTTTCTTCCTGTTCATTCTTCTCTTCGACATTTACATCTTCCATCTCTTCTTCTACGTCGCTATCTTCAATTTCGTGTTGTTTGTCCAGACTGGCACTTGGTGGTGCTGAGCCTGCCAAGTTTAGGATTTCTTTTGAGGGAGGTTGTCAGGCATAATTATTGGTGGGATATTGTTTAATATGAATACTTTGTTTAGTTCAGTATTGTAAGTCCCAGGATTGGCTGGTTGATGTGTGAGTGGATGATGTGTGAGTTAGTATGGTCGACGCTGTTTCTTTCTTGAACCAGTCAGAAACTAAGTATAAAGTATTGTTGCTTTGGTTGGATTTCACTTCCTGACTGTAGTTTCCTGTATTTTTCTTCTCTTTCCTTTTGTTGTCTTTGATGTCTTTTCTTTTGGGACTTTTATTTGTCAGAGTTCTATGTGGTCCCGAGCACTTTTTTTTTTTTTTGCGTGTTTGTGTCTGAGGTACAATTTTTCCATGTGTGCTAGAAGCTTCCACTCTCGGAACACACAGTGTAATCATTGACATTGTGACATTGGGCAGTTGTTGGTGGTGTGGTCGTCGAGTGCGTAGCATCTCATGCATGTTAATATTGGTATAAATTCATGCACTTTAACGTTGTGTGATGATATACTCATGTGGAAAGCAAGAATACCCTTGTCACCGGCTGTTTTTTTGCTGTGACGGTTTCTTTTAGGCAGACTTTAATACATTTTTTGCTCTTTCGATGTTAAAGATGCTTTCAATGTCTCCCATTATCCATACATTTTCATTTAGTAGCTATTTTGTACCTAACAAGCTTAAAAACACTCAAAGGACATGTTTTTAGCGTTTTGGTGCCGAATAAGCTCTTAAAACAATCAAATGACACGTGTCTAATAATATCGTCTCGTTAACATACATTGTTCGCTTTGTTAATACCTAACAAGTTCAAAAACACTAAAATCACACATTATTGGTAATGATCATTTTGAATTTTCGGAAAGGGTGTTTTGTATGCGTTTTAGAGATTTTGCACAAAAGAAGCTCAAAAAAACATTCAAAACACATGATTATGATAAATTTGCTTTAATTTCCAATACAGCGTGTTTTCCATACTTTTTTTTAGCGTTTTGGTAGGTAAGGAACGGAAAACACTTAAAAGACACGTTTTTGTTAATGTTCTTTTCTTTTCCAATAAAGGATGTTTAGCGTTTGGTACCTAACAAGTTCAAAAACACTCATATTACAGGTTTTTAGCTATGCTGTTCTGATTATTCTCATAGGGTTCTTAGTATGCATTTTGCAGTTTTGTTCCCTGACATCGTGGTAATCACTCATAATACACCTTTTTGGAAATGTTGTTCTGTTTATCCGTATAAAGTGGTATTCATGTGTTTTAGCGTTCTGGTAACTGAGAAGCTGAAAAAGACTCATAATACTCGTTTATGTTACTATCGTTTTTATTGCCTTAATGGTACTTTGCATGAATTTTAAACGTTTTTTGCTGTTTAAGCGTTATCGTTTGTAAAGAAGATAATATCACCCAAGAGACACATTTTCTATAATGTTATTTTTGTTTTCCTATATAGGTTTTTTTCGTATGTTTTCTTTTTTTTAGTATTTTGGTGTTTAATATGCTCATTAACACAAAAATTACATGATCAGAAACAATCACAAGACAGGATTTTATATATATATATATATATATATATATATATATATATATATATATATATATATATATATATATATATATATATATATATATATATATATATATATATATATATATATATATATATATATATATATATATTCCAATATAGCGAGTTTCCATGTATTTTTTTCATAATTTTGTTATTTAAGAAGCCAAAAACAATAAAATGCACGTTTTTAGTAATGTTATTTTCTTTTTCTTATGAAGTGTGTTTTCCATGCACTTTAGCATTTTGGTACTTACTCAAAAAACACTGATATTACACGCTTTAACAATGTCCTTTTCATTCTTCTTGTAATATATTTTGTATGCATTTTTTTTCCGTTTTACTCCCTAACATGATGGAAATCACTCATAATAATCATTTTTGGTAATGTTGTAATGTTTATCCATATAAAGTCTCATTCATATGTTTTAGCGTTTTAGTAGCTAAGAAAGTAAAAATCACTAATATTTCATGTTTCTGATAATATTTTTTTGTTTTCTATAATGCGTACTTTGGTTGTATTTTTTTATGATTTTGATACCTAACAAGATCAAAGACATTAAAAAAATGATAATCATAATGTTGTTTTATTTATTTTTTTTTTTTCCGTAAATGGTGTTTTGCATGTGTTTTTGCGTTTTAGTACTTCTTGCTTCTTGAGCTTCTTGCTCAAAACATTCAAAAGTTATGTTTTTTTTATTGTCTTTTTCTTTTCCCATATAGGGTGTTTTCCATGCTTTTTCAGTGTTTTGGTGTCTGATACGTCCATAAGAATGATCCTTTTCTCTTAATGTCGTCTCGTTACCCCATATACGTTGCTTTGGATGCATTTTGGCGTTTTGGTACCTAACAAGATGAAAATCAGGCAAAACACATTTTTGTTAATGTAGTTCTCTACCTAAAGAAAGAGCGTTTTCTATGCGTCTTTGCGCTTTTCGTACGTAAGAAGCTCAAAAACACTGAAAGACAAAATTTTGATAAATTTCCTTAGTTTCCCAATATAGTGTGTTTTCTATGTTTTTTAGCATTTTTGGTACATAAGCCAAAAAAAAAACATTCAAATGACATGTTTTTGGTAATGTTTTCTTTTTCCGTATAAAGTGCTTTCCATACAGTTTAGTGCATTTATCCCCGACAAGCCCAAAAATAATTATATTACACGTTTTTATCATTGTTGTTCTGATTCTTCTCCTAGGGTACTTTGCATACATTTTGGCGTTTTGGCCTAACATTGCGGTATTCACTCATAATACACGTTTCTAGTAATGTTGTTGTATTTAACCATATAGAGTGCTAGTCATGTGGTTTAGCGTTTTGATATCTATGGACCTTAAAAAAAAAAAAAAAAACTCATAATACACATTTCTGTAAATATCGTTTTGTTTTACATATTGGGTACTGTGCATGCGTTTTTATCGTTTTGGTACCTGGCAAACTCAAAAACACTAAGAAGACACGTTTTCGATGTTAATTTGTTTTCCCTTATAGGGTGTTTTCCATGCTTTATAGCGTTTTGGTGCCAAATTAACACCTAAATTGCGTGTTTCTGGTTATATCATCTTGTTAACCCATACCTTGCATATATTTTGTCGTGTTGATATTTGACATGCTAAAAAAAAAAAACAATAGAAGTACACGCTTTTTGGTAATGTGGTTTTGTTTCTCCAGAGACATTTTTTGTATGTGTTTTAGCGTTTTTGTAGTAAAGAAGCTGAAAAACACTCCAAAGACACAATTTTGATAAAGATGTTTTGTTTTCCAATATAACGTGTTTTCCATGCTTTTTATCGTTTGGTACGTAATAATTTGAAATGAACTCAAAAAACATATTTTTAATAAATGTTGTTTTCTTTTCCCATCCAGGGTGTTTTGTATGTATTTTAGCGTTTTCGTACATAAGAAACCCCAAAACACTGATATTACATGTTTTAATACTAGTATTATAGGCCTGATACTTCTTATTGGATGCATTCTAACATTTTTTTTTCTTAAGAAAGCGTGTTTTCTATACTTTATTTTTTTTTAGAGTTTTAGTACGTAAGAAGCTGTAAAACACTCTAACACACATTTTTTTTTTCCATAAAGGATGCTTTGCATGCACTTTAAGCCTTCGCAGACCTAAAAACCTCAAAACCAGGTTTTCTAGGATGTTGTTCTGATTCTTCTTAACTAGGTTTTCTGCCATGTTGCTCTGTTTCTTGCTTTACATGCATTTTGGATGATATTAATGACTCATAATACACGTTTTAATGTTATTCCGTTTATCGATAATAAGTGGTATTCATGTTTCTGTGAATATCATTTCTTTTCTCATATTTGGTAATTAGTATGCCTTTTACGCATTTTATTAACTATTAAGCTCAAAGACTCCCAAAATACATTTTTTATTATTTTTTCTTCTTTACCTTAAAGAGTGTTTTGCATGTGTTTTAGCACTTTTGTGCGTAAAGAAGCTAAAAAAAAAAATCAAAATATACGTTTTCGATAGTTTTTTTTTTTTTTTTTCTACATATAGGGTGCTTTCCATGCTTCCTACTGTCTTCGTGCCTAATACGCTCATAAACACTAAAATGACACGTTTCTAGTAAAGTCGTATAGTTCCCCATATAGGGTGCTTTGGATACATTATGGCATTTTGATACCTAACTAGCTCAAAAACACTCAAAACAGGTTTTTGTTTCAATTGCAATGTTTCTTAAGAAAGGGTGTTCAGCATGCCTTTTCGAGTTTTTGTACAAAAGAAGCACAAAAACACTTGAAAGACACGATTTTGTTAAAATTGTTTTGTTTTCCATTATTGAGTGTTTTTCATGCTTCTTTGAGTTTTTTTTTTTTTTTCTTGTACGTAAGGAGCTGAAAAAAACTCTCAAAACACACGTTTTTGGTATTGTTTTCTTTTCCCATAAAGGATGCTTTCCATGCACTTTAGCGTTTTGGTAACTAACAACCTCAATGGCACTCATATTACACGCTTTTAGCAATGTTGTTCTCATTCTTCTTATAGTGTTCTTTGTAATCATTTAGGCCCTTTAGTCCTTAACATGATAGTAATCACTCATGATACATGCTTTTGGTAATATAGTTTTGTTTATCCATATGAAGTGGTATTCATGTGTTTTAGCGTTTAGAAACTTCAAGAAGCGTTTAGAAAGTTCAGCGTTTTAGAAAGTTAGCGTTTAGAAAGTTCAAGAAAGTTGAAAAAAAAAAAATGATGCACGTTTCTGTCGATATCATTTAGTTTCTCATATGGGGTACTTTCCATGCATTTTTAGCATTTCGTTACCTAACAACCTCAAAACACAAAATATGTTTTTCCTAATGTTTTGTTTCTCCTTAAAGAGTGTTTTCCATGTGTTTTGCGTTTTCTTATGAAAACAAGCTCAAAACTTTTAAAACACCTTTACGATAATGTTTTAGCCTTTTGGTACCTAAGAAACTGAAAATCACTCATGATGTACGTTTCTGCTAATATCGAATCGTTAATTACATCGGACTTTTTGCATAAATTTTTAACGTTTTGATATCTAACATGCTCAAAAACACTCAAAAGACACGATTTTAGCATTTTGGTATATAATACGGTTATAAACACTCAAATGACATGTATCGTCTCGATACTATCGAGATTATACTATCTATACTATCGTTTCGTTTCTATACAGGATGCTTTTCATGAATTTTGGCGTTTTAATACCTAACAAGCTCAAAACACTGATAACACCCGTTTTTTTGGTAATGTTGTTCTGTTTCTTCAGAAAAGTTGTTTTATATCCGTTTCCAAGATTTTGTACGAAAGAAGTTAATAATACTAAAAAAAAAAAACGATTTTTATAAAGTTTTGTTTTCAAATACAGCGTGTTTTCCATGCTTTATAGCGTTTTAGTGGTTTAAAAATGGAAAAAAAAACACTAAAAACACACGTTTTTAGTAAAGATGTTTTATTTTCCCTTACAGGGTGCTTTGCCTGCACTTTAGCGTTTCTGTGGCTGACAAGTCCGAAAACACTCGTATTGGACGTTTTTTTGTACTGTTAGTCTGTTTCTTCTTATAGGGTGTTCATATGACATTTCGGGTTTTGGTCCTTAACATGGCGGTAATCACTCATAACACTCGTTTTTGGTAATGACTTTCTGTTTCTCCTTATTGAGTGATTTGTATGTGTTTTAGCGTTTTGATACCTGAGAAGCTGAAAAAAAACACTCATACGTTTATATTAATACTGTTTCGTTTCCCACATTGGCATTTTTCCCCCTTTTTTTTTTGTACCTAAGAAACTCAAAAACATTCATATTACACGTTTTTAGCAATGTTATTATGATTAATCTTATAACGTGCTTTGTATGCATTTTGCCATTTCGGTGGCATAATGGTGGTAACCAATCATAATACATGTTTTTGGTAATGTTATGTTTATCCATATGAAAAGATATTCAAATGTTTTAGTGTTTTTGTAGCTAAGAAGCTGAAAAAACACTCATAACATGTTTCTGCTAACATCTCTTCGTTTTCCATACTCTTCATATATTTTAAGCGTTTTGGAACTTAGCAAGCTCAGACACAAAATACACGTTTTTTCATAACGTTATTCTGTTTCTCCATAGAGGCTGTTTTTCATGTGTTTTAGCGGTTTGGTACGTAAAGAAGCTGAAAATTACTCTCATTATGGGGACTATACATGCATTTTTAATGATTTGGTACCTAAGAAACTCAAAGACACTCAAAATACACGTTTTTCGTAGTGTTGTTCTCTTTTCCAGAAAGGATGTTATGTGTGCGTTATAGTGTTTCTATACATAAGTTCAAAACACTTAGAAGCCGCGTTTTCGAAAATGTTGCTTTGTTTTCCTATATAGAGTATTTTCCATGTTCTTTAGCATTTTGGTGCCTAATACGCCAATAAACAGACAAAGAAAACTTTTCTGGTAAGGTCGTTAAGTGTTTTGCACGCATGTTGGCATTTTCGTTTCGTTTGGCGTCTTTTCGTTTCTCTTATTGGGTACTTTGCATATATTTTTTACGTCCAAATAAGCCAAAAACACACAAAAAACACTTTATCGATAATATGAATTTGTTTTCTTATATAGGGTGCTTTCCATGCTTTTTGTCATTTTGGTGGCTAATACCCTCAAAAACACCTGTATGACATGTTTCTGATAATGTCATCTCGTTATTCCCATACAGGGTGCTTTGCATACATTTTGGTGTTTTGGTACCTAACAAGCTCAAAAACACTCCAAACACCTTTTTATTTTTGTTAATGTTGTTCTGTTTCTCAAGAAAGGGTGTTTTTGTATTTGTTTTCGCGTTTATTTGTTTATTTATTTTTTTTGTACGTGAGAAGCTTAAAAATACTCAAAAGACACGATTTTGATAAAATTGTTTTGCTTTCTAAAATGTCTCGTTTTTTTTTTTTATTAGTGTTTTGGTTCGTAAGACGCTGAAAAGCACATTACAGACACGTTTCTGGTAAGTTTTCTTTTCCCATATTGGATGCTATTTATACACTTTAGCGCTCTGGTACCTGACAGGCCACCCCCCCCGAAAAAAAACACTAACATTACACGTTTTTAACACTGTTGTTTTGATTCTTCTTATGGTGCATTTTTGTATCCATTCTGGCATTTTTATTCCTAACATGGTGGTAATCACTCATAACACACGTTTTTGGTAATATTCTTTTTATCCATATAGTGATACTCACGTGTTTCAGGGTTTTGTTGCTTAAATCACGAAAACACTTATAATATTCGTTTCTTTTAACATATTTTCGTTTCTAATATTGGGTACTTTCCATGCATTTTTTAAAAACCCACGTTTTTGCTAATGTTCTTTTATTTGTTCAGAAAGGGTGTTTTTGAACGAAAGGAGTTCAAAAACACTCAGAAGACACAATTTTTATAGAGATGTTTTGTTTTCCATGTTTATTTTTTTATCCTTTTTGTACGTAAGAAAAGCATTAAAAATACGTTTTCGGTAATGTTATTTTATTTTCCTATATATGGTGGTTTCCTTACACTTTGACGTTTTGATATCTGACAAACCCAAAATTTTTCATATTACCCGTTTTTAACAGTGTTGTTCTGATTCTTGTAATAGGATGCTTTGTATGCATTTTGGCGTTTTGGTCAGTAACATTGTGGTAATTATTCATAATACACGTTTTTGGTAATGTTATTTTGTTTTTCTATATAGACAGCTATCCATGTGTTTTAGATTTTTCGTACCTAACAAACTAAAAAACCCATATTATACATATCTGATAATATTGTTTCGTTTTCTATATTGAGTACGTTGCATACATTTTAAGCGTTTTGGTACCTAACATGTTTAAAAACGCTAAAAAAGACATGTTTCTAGAATTTTGGTGCATGCTTTGCATGCATTTTGGCGTTTTAATACCTAACAAGTTGAAAAACACTCAAAACACACCTTTTCGTTACTGTATTTTATTTTTTTTTCCAGAAAGGGTGTATCGTATGCACTTTAGAAGATTTGTACGAAAAAGCTTAAAGACACAATATTTTGATAAGATTGTTTTATTTTCTATTATGGAGAGATTCTATGCTTTTTTAGCGTTTTTAAAGGTAAGAAGCTGAAAAAGCATTAAAAAAAACACGTTTTTGATAATTTTTTTTCCCATTTGTTTTCACTTTAGTGTTTTGGTACCTGAAATGCTCAAAAACACTCACATTACACGTTTTAAGGAATCTTGTTCTGATTCTTTCATAATGTCCTTTGTATTCAGTTAGGTGGTAATCGCTCATAGTACACGTTTTTGGTAATGTTGTTGTATTTATCCATATAAATTGGTATTCATGTCTTTTACCGTTTTGGTAGCTAAGGAGATGAAAACACTCATATTCTAAGTTTCCGTTAATGTCGTTTTGTGTTTATGTGTTTTAGCGTTTTGGTACCTAAGAAATTGAAAGTCACTCATAATATATGTTTCTGTTAATATCATTTCGTATCTAATATTGGGTAATTTACTTACATTTTTAGCGTCTTGGTAGCTAACAAGCTGAAAAACAATAAAAAGACACGTTTTTAGGGTTTTCGTGTTCATTGCGCTCATAAATACTCAAAGGATACATTTCTGGTAATATCGTCACGATACCCTAAAAAAAAAAAAAAAATAGATGCAAACCACCATGTGGTGGTTTGCATCCATTTTTTTTTTCATACCTAACAACTTCAACACTAAAAACTAGCATGTTGTATTTTTCTATTTATTTATCTATTTTTTACAGAAAGTGTATTCTTGCGTGTTTTTTTTTTCAGTTATTGTAAGGAAAAGCTCACAAACACTCAAAACACACATTTTTGGAAATGTTTTCTATTTTCCATAAAGAATACTTTGCATGCACTTTATCGTTTTGCTATCCAACAATCTCAAAAACATTCATATTACACTTTTTTAGAATTTTTTTTTTCTGTTTCTTTTAATATTTTTAATATCTTTTAATATTTTTTATATTTTTAATGTATATTTTGAACTTTTGATCCCTGACATTCTAGTAATAACTCATAATTCACGTTTTTGGCAATGTTCTTCTCTTTATTCATATAAAGTAGTATTCATTTGTTTCAGCATTTTGGTAGCTAAGAAGGCTAAAAAAAAAACACTCATGACACTTCTTTGCATGCATTTTTAAGCATTATGGTACCTAACAAGCTGAAAGACACTTCTATAAAGTTGTTCTGTTTCCCCCGGAAAGGGTTTTTTTTTTTTTGCATCTGTTTTAAAGTTTTGGTACGTAAAGAAGCTCAAGCTTAAAGGACACGTTTTGAATGATGTTTTCTTTCCTATTGGAAAGAAAACATTACTCAAAACGGAAAATAGGATATTTTCTATTATATGAATGAATAGCACTGCATATGGAGAAAAGAACATTATCAAAGACATGTACTCGTACTTTGAGTGTATTTCATATTCTTAGATGTCAAAACGCCAAAATGCATGAAAACCACCCTATATGAGGATAGAAAACGAGATTTCCAGAAACGAGTTTCTTAAATGTTTTTGAGTGTGTTAAGCACCAAAACTAATACTAAAAAGCATGAAAATCACTTTTTATGGGAATACAAACCAACAAAATGAAAAAAAAAACATCTCTTTCCAGTATCTCTGACTTGCGTACCAAAACGCTAAAACGTATTATTATTTTTTTTTTTATGTAGGAAGGACACTGGCCAAGAGCAACAGAAATCTAATAAAAAAAATGCCCACTGAAATGCCAATCCCATAAAAGGGTCAAAGCAGTGGTAAAAAATTGATGAATAAGTGTATTGAAACCTCCCTTTTAAGAAATTCAAGTCATAGGAAGGTGGAAATACAGAAGCAGGCAGGGAGTTCCAGAGTTTACCAGAAAAAGGGATGAATGATTGAGAATACTGGTTAACTTTTGCGTTAGAGAGGTGGACAGAATAGGGGTGAGAGAAAGAAGAAAGTCTTGTGCACCGAGGTCGCGGAAGGAGGGGAGGCATGCAGTTAGCAAGATCAGAAGAGCAGTTAGCATGAAAATAGCCGTAGAAGACAGCTAGATTTGCAACATTGCGGCGGTGAGAGAGAGGCTGAAGACGGTCAGTTAGAGGTGAGGAGTTGATGAGACGAAAAGCTTTTGATTCCACCCTGTCTAGAAGAGCAGTATGAGTGGAACCCCCCCAGACCTGTGAAGGATACTCCATAATTATATGGACGGATAAGGCCCTTGTACAGAGTTAGCAGCTGGGGGGGGGGTGAGAAAAACTGGCGGAGACGTCTCAGAACACCTAACCTCATAGATGCTGTTTTAGCTAGAGATGAGATGTGAAGTTTCCAGTTCAGATTATAAGTAATCGACAGACCGAGGATGTTCAGTGTAGAAGAGGGGGACAGTTGAGTGTCATTGAAGAAGAGGGGATAGTTGTCTGGAAGGTTGTGTCGAGTTGATAGATGGAGGAATTGAGTTTTTGAGGCATTGAACAATACCAAGTTTGCTCTGCAAGCTTTGCTCTGCTTCTGCAACATTCGCGGTCTAAGATCTAATTTTCAATCTGTAGAACACCACCTCTCCTCTTCTAAACCTCATCTTCTTTTCCTCACTGAAACTCAGGTGTCTGAGGCAACTGACAGTAGCCCCTTTTCTGTTCCCTCCTACTTTCTCTATCCTCATTTTCGATCCAAAGCTGGAGACTGCGTTTATGTGCGCAATGACTTAACGTGCTCTCGTGCCCACGCTCTTGAATCTTCCGAGTTTTCCACCATCTGGCTACGACTACAGAGTCATTCTCATACTAAATTTATCTGTGCTGTATACCTCTCTCCTAACTCCTTTGACTATAAGAAATCCTTTGACTACTTAACTTCCAAAGTGGAGCACATTCTGACCCTCTTCCCTTTTGCAGAGATCTCCATTCTTGGAGACTTCAATGTTCACCACCAGCTTTGGCTTTCCTCTCCCTTCACTGACCATCCTGGTGAACTAGCCTACAACTTTGCTATCCTCCATGACCTAGAGCAATTGGTGCAACACCCTACTCGTATTCCTGACCGTCTTGGAGATACGCCCAACATTCTTGACCTTTTCCTGACCTCTAATCCTTCTGCTTATGCTGTCACCCTTTCTTCTCCGTTGGGCTCCTCCGATCACAATCTCATATCTTTATCTTGTCCTATCACTCCAATCCCTCCTCAGGATCGCCCTAAGCGAAGGTGCCTCTGGCGTTTTGCCTCTGCTAGTTGGGGGGACATGAGGAGGTATTTTGCTGATTTTCCTTGGAATGACTACTGCTTCCGTGTCAGAGACCTGTCTTTGTGTGCTGAGCGCATAACAGAGGTGATAGTGTCTGGCATGGAGGCGTACATTCCTCACTCTTTTTCTCGTCCTAAACCTTCTAAACCTTGGTTTAACACAGCTTGTTCTCGTGCTATACATGATAGAGAGGTGGCCCACAAAAGGTACTTAAGCCTTCCTTCACCAGAATCTCATGCACTTTATATTTCTGCCCGGAACTATGCCAAGTCTGTTCTCCAACTAGCCAAAAACTCCTTCATTAACAGAAAATGTCAAAACCTTTCAAGATCTAACTCCCCTCGTGATTTCTGGCATCTAGCCAAAAATATCTCCAATAACTTTGCTTCTTCTTTCCCTCCTCTACTTCAACCAGATGGCACCACTGCTATCACATCTATTTCTAAAGCTGAACTCTTTGCTCAAACCTTTGCTAAAAACACAACCTTGGACGATTCTGGGCTTGTTCCTCCCTCTCCTTCACCCTCTGACTACTTCATGCCACGTATTAAAATTCTTCGTAATGATGTTTTCCATGCCCTCGCTGGCCTAAACCCTCGGAAGGCTTATGGACCTAATGGGGTCCCTCCTATTGTTCTCCGAAACTGTGCCTCCGTGCTTGCACCTTGCCTAGTCAAACTCTTTCATCTCTGTCTGTCAACATCTACCTTTCCTTCTTGCTGGAAGTTTGCCTACATTCAACCTGTTCCTAAAAAGGGTGACCGCTCTAATCCCTCAAACTACCGTCCTATTGCTTTAATTTCCTGCTTATCTAAAGTTTTTGAATCTATCCTCAACAGGAAGATTCTTAAACATCTATCACTTCACAACCTTCTATCTGATCGCCAGTATGGGTTCCGTCAAGGCCGCTCTACTGGTGATCTTCTGGCTTTCCTTACTGAGTCTTGGTCATCCTCTTTTAGAGACTTTGGTGAAACTTTTGCTGTTGCCTTGGACATATCAAAAGCCTTTGATAGAGTCTGGCACAAAGCTTTGATTTCCAAACTACCCTCCTACGGTTTCTATCCTTCTCTCTGTAACTTCATCTCAAGTTTCCTTTCTGACCGTTCTATTGCTGCTGTGGTAGACGGTCACTGTTCTTCTCCTAAATCTATTAACAGTGGTGTTCCTCAGGGTTCTGTCCTGTCACCCACTCTCTTCTTATTATTCATTAATGATCTTCTAAACCAAACTTCTTGTCCTATCCACTCCTATGCTGATGATACCACCCTGCACTTTTCCACGTCTTTTCATAGACGTCCAACCCTTCAGGAGGTAAACATATCACGCAGGGAAGCCACAGAACGCCTGACTTCTGATCTTTCTAAAATTTCTGATTGGGGCAGAGCAAACTTGGTATTGTTCAATGCCTCAAAAACTCAATTCCTCCATCTATCAACTCGACACAATCTTCCAGACAACTATCCCCTCTTCTTCAATGACACTCAACTGTCCCCCTCTTCTACACTGAACATCCTCGGTCTGTCCTTTACTTATAATCTGAACTGGAAACTTCACATCTCATCTCTAGCTAAAACAGCTTCTATGAAGTTAGGTGTTCTGAGACGTCTCCGCCAGTTTTTCTCACCCCCCCCAGCTGCTAACTCTGTACAAGGACCTTATCCGTCCATGTATGGAGTATGCTTCACATGTCTGGGGGGGCTCCACTCATACTGCTGTTCTAGACAGGGTGGAATCAAAAGCTTTTCGTCTCATCAACTCCTCTCCTCTAACTGACTGTCTTCAGCCCCTCTCTCACCGCCGCAATGTTGCATATCTAGCTGTCTTCTACCGCTATTTTCATGCCAACTGCTCTTCTGATCTTGCTAACTGCATGCCTCCCCTCCTCCCGCGGCCTCGCTGCACAAGACTTTCTTCTTTCTCTCACTCCTATTCTGTCCACCTCTCTAACGCAAGAGTTAACCAGTATTCTCAATCGTTCATCCCTTTCTCTGGTAAACTCTGGAACTCCTTGCCTGCTTCTGTATTTCCACCTTCCTATGACTTGAATTCCTTCAAGAGGGAGGTTTCAAGACACTTATCCTCCAATTTTTGACCACTGCTTTGATCCTTTTAAGGGACTGGCATTTCAGTGGGCATTTTTTTTTTTATTAGATGTTTGTTGCCCTTGGCCAGTATTCTTCCTACATAAAAAAAAAAAAAAAAAAAAAAGTGTTATGAGCTTCTTTGGTATTAAAACAGTAAAAGGAATGAAAAGCACTTCATATAGAGAAAAAGAATAACATTAGCAAGAACGTGCATTTTGAATGCTTTTCAGATTTTCAGGTATCTACCAAAATGCATGCAAAGCCTCTCACTCATATCAGGAAAAGAAACATTAAAAGAAACGATTTTTTGAGCATCTTAGCCACCAAACAAAAAAACATATTTTTAATGCCTTTCTTTATTCTTACGTAGCAGAACGCTAAAACGTATGCAAAACACCCTTTATGGAGAAACAGAATAACATTACCAAAAACAGGTATTTTGAGTGTTTTTGATCTTCTTACGTTAAAAAATGCAAAAATGCATGCAAAATACCTGATATGGGGAAAAGAAAGGACATTAACAGAGACATTATTAGAATCTATTATGAGTATTTTTGAGCTTTTCAGGTAACAAAACGGTAAAACGCATGAAAAGCATTCCATATGGAGAAACATAGTAACAGTACGAAAAACATGTTTTGAGTGTATTTCACATTGTTAAGGTACGAAAACGCCAAAATGCAGGTTATATGGGGAAAGAAAACGAGATGCCCAGAAACGTGTCTTTTGAGAGTTTATTAACGTCATTTGCATCAAAACGGTAAAAAGAGTGGAAAGCACCATATATTGGAAAACTAAACATTAAAAACTTCTCTTTTCAGTATTTTTAAGCAACTTACGTAGCAAAACGCTAAAACAAATGCAAAACACCCTTTAAGGAGAAACAGAATAACATTCCCCAAAACAAGTATTTTGAGTGCTTCTGAGCTTATTATGTAGAAAACACCAAAATACACGTAAATAATTATATATGGGGAACACGAAAATGCTTTACGAGAAATGTGTATTATGAGTGTGGTTGAACTTCCTAGGTACCAAAACACTAAAACGCCTGAATATCAGCCCATATCGAGAAAGAGACCATTACTAGAAGTAAGTATTTGAGTGTTTTCATAATGACAACAATAACAGGTAGCAAGACCCAAAGATATACTCAAAGCACCCTATATCGGGAAAGAAAACGAACTTTCCAGAAACGTGTTTTTTTTAGTGTTTGCCTTCTAGGCAAGAAAATGTTAAAAATGTATGGAAAGCATCCTGTATGGGAAAACAAAACACCATTACCAAAAACGTATCTTCTTGGTGTTTAATGAGCTACTTTCGTAGCGAAACCCTCAAACGCATACAAAACACCCTTTATAACATTGCCAAAAACAAGTATTTTGAGTGTTTTTGAGCTTGTTAAGGACATGTTACATACATATACATTTATGGCGAAACGTAAAAAACATTACGAAAAACGTGCATTGAGAGTGTTTTTGAGCATTGTTAAGAAGCATAACGCCAAAATACATGCAATACAATTATTATGGGGAAAGTAAACGATGTTTCCAGTAACTTCTTTTTTTTTTTTGAGAATTTATGAGCGTGTTAAGCACCATAACGGTGAAAAGCATGGAAAAACAAACTACATTGAAAAAGAAAAACAACATTACCAAAAGCGAGCCATTAGAGTCTGTTTAGCTAATTACATACTAAAACCCTAAATCGCTTGCAAACACCCTGTATGGACAATACCTTATGGAAAAACGCGAAAATGCATATGTGGAGTAAAGAAAATAAATAAATAAATTACCAGAAACTTGTATTATAAGTGTTTTTTGAGCTTCTTACACACCAAAACTCGAAAAAGCAAGAATAGCACTATATGAAGAAACTAAACAACATTACAAAAACGTGCATTTTGAATATATTTTACATTGTTAGGTGCCAAAATGCCAAAATGCACGTAAATCACCCTATATGAGGAAAGGAAATGAGATTTAAAAAAACGCGTCTTTTGATTTTTTATTGAACGTGCAAGGAAACAAAACTCTATAAAGGACGGAAAGCATCCTATACAGGAGAAGAAAAAAATCCATAAAACGTCTCTACTTTTTTTTTTGAGTTTCTTACTTTTATATAGAAACAGTATAACTTCATAAAAAAAAAAAAAAAAAAAGAAAAAAAAACATGTTTTTTTGGTGTTTTTCAACTGATTACGTAGAAAATGCCAAAATTAGTGCAAAGTACTCTATATGGAAAAACGGATACACATTAAGGGAATTATGTATTTTGAAAATCTTTCAGCTTCTTAGGTAACAAATGTTAAAACGCATGAATAACACTGCATATCGAGAAAAAGAACATCACTATCAAAAACGTGTATTTTGAGTTTTTTTTTTCCGTTATTCCGTACCAAAACGTTAAAATGCATGCTAAGATTTTATATTGGGAAACGAAACATTAACATAAATGTGTTTTGAGATTTTTTTTTTTTTTTAGTGTGTTAGGCACTTTAACATTAAAAAGCTTGGTTATCACCATATATGGGAATACAAATCAATATAATGAAAAACGTGTCTTTAGAGTGTTTTTGAACGACTTACGTTCCAAAACGCATACACATGCATGCATAGATAACACACTTTATGGAGACACACACACCAAAAAAAAAAAAAAAAAACATTAACAAAAACAAGTATTTTGAGTGTTTTGAGCCTATTATTTTGAAAACGCCAAAATCCATGCAAAATACAGTAGATGGGGAAACGAAAATACATTACGGGAAGCCTGTATTATGAGTGTTTTTGAGCATCGTAGTTATCAAAACCGGTAAACGCATGAATAGCACTTGATATTGAGGAACAGACCAACATAAATAAAAACATATTTTGAGTGTATTTCAAATTATTACGTACAAAACACCAAATGCATGCAATACACCCAATATGGGGAAAACAATTGTCATTTCCAGAAATGAGTCTTTTGAGTATTTATCAGCGGATTACACACCAAAACGCTCAAAAGCATAGTAATCACCCAATATGGGAATACAAAACAACATTACGAAAAACATCTTTTCAATTTTTTTTTTTTTAGCTTCTTATGTACCTAAAACATAAAACTCATGTAAAATATCTTTTATGGACAAACAGAATAACATTTAGAGTGTTTTGAGCTTTTTTCATACAAAAAAAAAAGAATAATCAAAGTACCGTTTATAAGGAAACGAAAGGACATTACGAGGAACGTGTAATATATGTTTTTGAGAATACTTGTTAATACCTCTTTAAATGAAGAAGCACAACATTACCAAAAACGTTTTATTTGAGTCTTTTTGGCATTATTAGGTACCAGAACGTCAAAATTTATGCAAAACCCCCTTATACGGGAAACAAAATTACCAGAAACGAATGATTTGATCGTTTTGTGCATATTATGACCCAAAACGCTTAAAAGCATGGAAATCACACTATATAGGAACAGAAACCGGCATTACCAAAAATGTGGTTTTTGAGTGTTTATCAACTTCTTATGTACGAAAACGCAAAAAAAAAAAAAAAATGCAAAGCACCTTTTATGGTAAAAACAGAATGATATTACCAAAAAGCAAGTATTTTGAGTTTATGTGTTTGTAACGAAGAAAAACTAAAAAAAAAACATGCATGCAAATTCCCCTATATCGGGAAATGAAATGACATTACTAGAAAGGTGTATTATGAGTGTATTTTTTTTTTTTTTACCTACTTCGGTACCTGAAAGTCATGAAAGCTCTTTATATCGAAAAAAAACACAATAACACTACCAAAAAGTTATATTTTCAGAGTAGAGTATTTTACATTTTAAATTTCAAAATGTATTCAAACCATCATATGTGGGAAAACAAAACATTAGCTAAAACGTGTTTGCTTTTTTTGAGCTACTTACGTATCTAAACGCTAAAACACATGAAAAACACACACTATGATGAAGGAGAATAACATAACTAAAAACTTTTTAATTTTTTCATTGTTTTTGAGCTTGTTACAAAAACGCCAATGCATGGAAAGTATCTTATACGGGGAAAGGAAAGAACATAACTATAGACGTTTATTATGGGTGCTTTTGAACTTAAGTACAAAAACGCTAAAATGTATTAACAACACTCATATGGGAATCCAAAACAAAATTACTAAAAACGTGTCTTTTCGGTGTTTTACGTAGAAAAACGCTAAAACGGATGCAAACCAACCAATATGAAGAAATAAAATAACATTACCAATAAGGTATATTTTGAGTGTTTTTGAAATTGTTACCTACAAAAAACGCGAAAATGGATGGAAAGCACTCTATATTGGGAAGCAAAAGGACAATACGAGAAACGTGTATAATGAGTATTTTATAGTTTCACAAGAACTACAAGCCAAAAAACGCAAAAACTCGTGTATATATAGAGAAGTTTCTTACATTCTAAAGTGCTGAAACTCTGGAACAACACTCTTAATTGAGAAACAGAACAATCCTACTAAATGCGTGTATTTTGAGTGCTTTTCACATTCTTAGTTACCAAAACCCCAAATTGCATGCAAAATTAGCTTTATGTGGGAAAAAAATGACATTACCTGAAAAATGTCTTTTGAGTGTTTTTCAGTGTGTTAGGCAGTAAAGCACTAAAAAGCAGGGCAAACACTTTACATTGGAATAAAACCAGTTTTTAACAAGAACTTGCCTTTAAGTGTTTTTGAGCTCCTTATATACCAAAACACTAAAACGCATGCAAAATACACTTTATGGTGAAACACAAGAACATTACCAAAAACATTTATTTTGAGTGTTTTTGATCATGTTACCAATAAAACCGCTTAAATACATGCAAAGAACCCTATTTTTGGAAAACAAAAGGACATTACGAGAAACGTGTATTATGAGTGTTTTTAAGTTCATTAAGTACGAAAAAGCTAAAAGCCACAAATTACACTCTTTATTGAGAAAAAAATAAATAAATAAAAAAAATACGATATTTTTTTTTTAATTCTTATTCATATTCACAGGTAACGAGGTGCCAAAATTCGGGCAAAGTTCAGGAAATTATATGAAATAAGAACATTATCAAAAAAGTTAAATTTAGCTTTTTTTTCGGACTGTTATGTACCAAACCCTAAAGTGCATGCAAAGCCACCTATATGGGGAAATTAAACCTTTTTGCCAGAAAACTGGCTTATGAGTGTTTTTCAGCATGTTAGGAACCAACACGATAAAACCCAAGGAAGTCAATCTATATGGGAATCCAAAACACAATTACTGAAAACGTGTCTTTTCCGTGTTTTACTTACAAAAAACGCTAAAAGCATGGTAAAGTCGTGTAATTTCCCCGTATAGGTGGATTTGCATACATTTCAGGGTTTGTACATAACTCCGGAAAAAAGCTAAAATTATTTTTTTATATAATGTTTTTTTTTTTTTTTTACAAAATTTCCATGAATTTTGCCAGAATTTTGGCATCTCGGTACCTATGAAGATGAATAACAAATTTTTTTCTCTCTCTCTATAAAGAGTGTTATTTGTGGGTTTTAGCTTTTTGGTACTTAAGTAACTTAAAAACACTCATAATAAACGATTTTCGTAATGTCCTTTTCTTATACAAACATAAGGTTCTTTACATGTATTTAAGCGTTTTTATAGGTTACATGATCAAAAACACTCAAAATACAGGTTTTTGGTAATGTTATTCTGTTTCTCCATAAAGGGTGTTTTGCATGCGTTTTAACGATTTGGTATGTAAGGATTTAAAAAACACTTAAAGGCAAGTTCTTCGTAAAAGTTGGTTTTATTCCCATATAATGTGATTATTCTGCTTTTTAGTGCTTTGTTGCATATCACGCTAAAAAACACTAAAAAGACACTTTTTTGGAAATGTCTTTTTTTTTCCCACATGAAGGTAGTTTCGCATGTAATTTGGCATTTTCGTAACTAAGAATGTGAAAAACACTCAACTTTTTTGGTAATGTTCTTTTTTCCACATAAATTCCCTGAATTTTGGCAGAATTTTGACATTTCGGTACCTATGAAGATGAATAAAAAAATTTAAAAAATCCCATTTTCTTATTTTTTTTATTCATTATTTATTTATTTATTTTTTTTCTAAAGAGTGTTATTTGTGGGTTTTAGCTTTTAGGTACTGAAGGAACTTAAAAATCACTCATAATACACGTTTCTCGTAATGTTTTTTCGTTTTCCAAACATAATGTTCTTTGCATGTATTTAAGTGTTTTTATAGATAACATGATCAAAAACACTCAAAATACATGTATTTGGTAATATAATTCTGTTTCTCCATAAAATGTATTTTCCATGCGTTTTAGCGTTTTGGTACATAAGGAGCTCAAAAACACTTAAAGGCAAGTTCTTGGTAATATTTGGTTTTATTCCCATGTAATGTGATTGCCCTGACTTTTAGTGCTTTATTGCGTAACACGCTCAAAAACACTTAAAAGACATGCAAACCGTCCCATATGAGGAAATTAAAGACCTTACTAGAAATCTGTCTTTTGAGTGTTTTTCAGCATGTTAAGCACCAAAACGATAAATAATAAGGAACTCACTCTATGTGGGAATCCAAAAGAAATTACTGAAAACGTGTCTTTTTCAGTGTTTTACGTAGAAAAACGCTAAAACTGATACAAACCTACCAATATCAAGAAGCAGAAAAACATTACCAAAAATGTATATTTTGAGTGTTTTTGAGCTTCTTACCTACAAAAAAAAATGGGAAAATGGATACAAAGCACTCTATATTGGGAAACAAAGGGACATTGCGAGAAAAGTGTATAATGAATGTTTTATAGTTCAAAAAAAAAACATAAGGCAAAAAACGCAAAAACTCGTGTATATGCTGAAACTCATGAATAACACTTTTGATTGAGAAACAGAGCAACCTTACTAAATGCGTGTCAAAAACAGTAAAAGGCAAGTTCTTCGTTAAAGTTGGTTTTATTCCCATGTAATGTGGTTGCCCTGCTTTTTAGTGCTTTATTGCCTAACACGCTCAAAAACACTCAAAGATACTTTTCTGGTAATGTCATTTTTTTCCGACATAAAAGCTAGTTTCGCATGGAATTTGGGATTTCGGTAACTAAGAATGTAAAAAAAACACTCAAAATACACGCATTTAGTAAGGTTGTTCTGTTTCTTGATTAAGAGTGTTATTCATGAGTTTCAGCATTTTGGTATCTTAGAAACTTCTCCATACAGTGGAGTTTTTGCGTTTTTTGCCTTGTGATTCTGGTGAAACTATAAAACACTCATTATACACGTTTCTCGTGATGTCCTTTTTTTTCCTTATATAGAGTGCTTTGCATATGTTTTCGCGTTTTTTTTTATGTAACAAGCTCAAGAACACACAAAATATATTTTTCGGTAATGTTATTCTATTCTTCATATTCGTTGGTTTGCATCCGTTTTAGCGTTTTTCTACGTAAATCTTTTAAAAGACACGTTTCCAGTAATTTTGTTTTGGATTTCCATATAGAGTGACTTTCATATTATTTATCGTTTTGGTGCTTAACATGCTTTTTGGTGCCTTTTGCTTCCCAATATAGAGTGCTTTCCATCCATTTTCGCGTTTTTTGTAGGTACTAATTTCAAAAACACTCAAAATATACCTTTTTGGTAATGTTATTCTATTTCTTCATTTTAGTTGGCTTGCATCCGTTTTAGCGTTTTCTACGTAAAACACCGAAAAGACACGTTTTCAGTAATTTTGTTTTGGATTACCATATAGATTGACTTCCTTGGGTTTTATCGTGTTGGTTCCTAACATACTGAAAAACCCTCATATAACAGTTTTCTGGCAAAGACGTTTAATTTCCCCTTATAGGTGGCTTTACATGGAATTTAGGGGTTTGGTACATAACAGTCCGAAAAAAAAGCTAAATTTAACTTTTTTGATAATGTTCTTATTTCATATAATTTCCTGAACTTTGCCCGAATTTTGGCACCTCCTTACCTGTGAAGATGAATAAGAATGAAAAAAAATATCGTATTTTTTTATTTATTTTTTTTTCTCAATAAAGAGTGTAATTTGTGGCTTTTAGCTTTTTCGTACTTAATGAACTTAAAAACACTCATAATACACGTTTCTCGTAATGTCCTTTTGTTTCCCAAAAATAGGGTTCTTTGTATGTATTTAAGCGTTTTTATTGGTAACATAATCAAAAACACTCAAAATACATGTTTTTGGTAATGTTATTCTGTTTCACCATAAAGTGTATTTTGCATGCATTTTAGTGTTTTGGTATATAAGGAGCTCAAATACACTTAAAGGCAAGTTATTGTTAAAAATTGGTTTTATTTCATTGTAATGTGATTGCCCTGCTTTTTAGTGCTTTATTGCCTAACACACTCAAAAACACTCAAAAGTCATTTTTCTGGTAATGTCATTTTTTTCCCACATAAAGTAGGTTTCGCATGCAATTTGGGGTTTTGGTAATTGGGGGTTTTGGTAGATGTGAAAAGCACTCAAAATACACGCATTTAGTAAGATTGTTCTGTTTCTCAATTAAGAGTGTTGTTCCAGAGTTTCAGCATTTTGGAATGTAAGAAACTTCTCTATATACACGGGTTTTTGCGTTTTTTGCCTTGTAGTTCTTGTGAAACTATAAAACACTCATTATACACGTTTCTCGTAATGTGCTTTTCCTTCCCAATATAGAGAGCTTTCCATCTATTTTCGCGTTTTTTGTAGGTAATAATTTCAAAAACACTCAAAATATGCCTTTTTGGTAATGTTATTTTATTCCTTCACATTGGTTGGTTTGCATCCGTTTTAGCGTTTTTCTACGTAAAACACCGAAAAGACACGTTTTTAGTAATATTGTTTTGGGTTCCCATATAGATTGACTTCCATGTTATTTATCGTGTTGGTTCCTAAGATGCTGAAAAACACTCATAAGACCGTTTTCTGGCAAAAACGTTTAATTTCCCCATATAGATGGCTTTGCATACACTCTAGAGGTTTGGTACATAATAATCCGAAAAAAAAAACTAATTTTAACTTTTTTGATAATGTTCTTATTTCACATAATTTCCTGAATTTTGCCCGAATTTTGGCATCTCGGTACCTGTGAAGATGAAAAAAAAAAATATCGTATTTTTTTTTTTTATTTATTGTTTCTCAATAAAGAGTGTTATTTGTGGCTTTTAGCTTTTTGGTAATTAATGAACTTAAAAACACTCATAATACACGTTTTTCGTAATCTCATTTCGTTTCCCAAAAATAGTGTTCTTTGCATGTATTTAAGCGTTTTCATTGGTAACATGATCAAAAACACTCAAAATATATGTTTTTGGTAATATTATTCTGTTTCACCATAAAGAGTGTTTTACATGCGTTTTAGTGTTTTGGTATATAAGGAGCTCAAAAACACTTAAAGGCAAGTTCTTGGTAAAAATTCGTTTTCCTTTAATGTAATGTGATTGCCCTCATTTTTAGTGCTTTATTGCCTATCACGCTCAAAAACACTCAAAAGACACTTTTTCTGGTAAAGTCTTTTTTTTTTTCTAACAAATCTATTTTCGCATGCAATTTGGGGTTTTGGTAACTAAGAATGTGAAAAGCACTCAAAATACACGCATTTATTAAGGTTGTTCTGTTTCTCAATTAGGAGTGTTATACATGAGTTTTAGCATTTTTGTATCTAGGAAACCTCTCCATATACATGAGATTTTGCGTTTTTTGCCTTGTGGTTCTTTTGAACTATAAAACACTCATTATACACTTTTCTTGCAATGTCCTTTTGTTTCCCAATATAGAGTGCTTTGCGTCAATTTTCGCGTTTTATGTAGGTAATAAGTTCAAAAACACTCAAAATATACCTTTTTAGTAATGTTTTTCTATTTCTTGATATTGGTTGCTTTGCATCCGTTTAAGCGTTTTTCTACGTAAAACACTGAGAAGACACGTTTTCAGTAACTTTGTTTTGGATTCCCATATAGAGGTGAGTTCCTTATTATTTATCGTTTTGGTGCCTAACATGCTAAAAAACACTCAAAACACAGATTTCTGGTAAGATCGTTTAATTTCTTTATATAGGAGGCTTTGCATGCACTTTAGGGTGAGGAAGGTGCTGAGTTACTAGACCTGCCGCAGCACGACTCACCAATTTGCAGACTACGTGCTCCGCGACGACGCCCTTGACTCTCGGGAACGGACATAGAGGCTCCATGCCCGTCCCTCGGGCCCGGGGGGGACTGGGACCGCATCCGCCCCGTGTATCCCTTATCCGTATCAGCCCATACCCGCTGGCAGGCAGGCCACCCCTACCTGACCAGCGGGCCGTCATCCCGGAAGCACCAGAGTGACTACCCCTCCAGAGAGTAAGTGGGTTTAGCAAACGGAGCGGCAAATCACCCTGACGGCCTCCACCCCAACGAGATAGAGAACTCGAAGGAGCAGAAAGACTCCGGATCAGTGAAGCTGTTAAGGGTCCGAGCCTGGCGGTACCCCATTACTCTATGACCGTGTATGAGGGAGGATGGAATATTTGTCCAACTCCCCGCCTCACGTTCATCTCGCGGGGTAAGCACTTTAGCCGTAGGCCCAATCCCTCAGGCTTGTGCCTACGTTACCAGCGGGCGCCACTAGGAGGCAGGCTTCCCCAGTAACTAAGTCTCAAGGAGGTTTTTCACGTCACTCGGGGAGTCACGGCATGACACCATCCCGGGACCTCCAGGAGTCATAGTTACTCCCGGGTACATAACAGTCCGAAAAAAAAGCTGAAATTAACTTTTTTGATAATATTCTTTTATCATACGATTGCCCTGAATTTTTCCAGAATTTTGGCATCTCGGTACTATGAAGATGAATAACAAAAAATATATATTTTTTATTTTTTTATATTCTAGATAAAGTGTGGGTTTTAGCTTTTTGGTACTTAAGGAACTTAAAAAACACTCATAATACACGTTTCTCGTATTGTCCTTTTGTTTCCCAAACATAATGTTCTTTGCATGTATTTAAGCGTTTTTATAGATAACATGATCAAAAACACTCAAAATACATGTTTTTGGTAATGTTATTCTGTTTCTCCATAAAGTTTGTTTTCCATGCGTTTTAGCGGTTTGTTATATAAGGAGCTCAAAAACACTTAAAGGCAAGGTTTTGGCATAAATTGGTGTTATTCCAATGTAATATGATTACCCTGCTTTTTAGTGCTTTATTGCCTATCACGCTCAAAAACACTTAAAAGACACTTTACTGGTAATGTCATTTTTTTTCTCACATAAAGGTGGTTTTCCATGCAATTTGGGGTTTTGGTAACTAAGAATGTGAAAAACACTCAAAATACACGCATTTAGTAACGTTGTTCTGTTTGTCAATTAAGAGTGTTATTCATGAGTTTCAGCATTTTGGTATCTAGGAACCTTCTCCATATCCATGAGTTTTTGTGTTTTTTGCCTTTTCGTTCGTTTGAACTATAAAAAACTCATTATACACTTTTCTTGCAAAGTCCTTTTGTTTTCTAATATAAAGAGCTTTGCATCAATTTTCCCGTTTTTTGTAGGTAACAAGCTCAAAAACACGTAAAATATACGTTTTTGGTAATGTTTTTCTCTTTCTTGATATTGGTTGGTTTGCATCCGTTGTATCGTTTTTCTATGTAAAAAACTGAAAAAACACGTTTTCAGCAATTTTGTTTTGGATTGTCATATAGAGTGAGTTCCTTATTATTTATCGTTTTGGTGCCTAACATGCTGATAAACACTCAACAAACAGATTTCTGGTAAGGTCGTTTAATTTCCTCATATAGGAGTCTTTGGATGCACTTTAGGGTTTGGTATATAACAGTCCGATAAAAGCTAAACTTAACTTTTTTGATAATTTTCTTTTATCATATAATAGCCCTGAATTTTCCCAGAATTTTGGCATCTCGGTACTTATGAAGATGAATAACAAAAAAAAAAAAATCCTATTTTTTTTATTTTCTTACTTTTTTTTTTTTTTTTCTAAATAAAGAGTGTTATTTGTGGGTTTTAACTTTTTGGTACTTAAGGAATGTAATGAGCTCAAAAACACTTAAAGGCAAGTTCTTGGTAAAGTTGTTTTTATTCCCATGTAATGTGATTACCCTGCTTTTTAGTGCTTTATTGCCTAACACGCTCAAAAACACTGAAAAGACACTTTTCTGATAATATCATTTTTTTTCCCACATAAAGCTAGTTTTGCATGGAATTTGGGAATTTGGTAACTAAGAATGTGAAAAAAAACTCAAAACACAGGCATTTAGTAAGGTTGTTCTATTCCTTAATTAAAAGTGTTATTCATGAGTTCCAGCATTTTGGTATGTAAGAAACTTTTCTAATACACACATTTTATAAGGTATTTCTGTTTCAAAATTAAAAGTGTTATTCATGAGTTTCAGCTTTTTGGTATGTAAGAAACTTCTTTATGTACACGAGTTTTTGAGCTTTTTACCTTGTGGTTCTTGTCAAACTATAAAACACTCATACACGTTTCTCGTAATGTCCTTTTCTTTGCCAATATAAAGTGCTTTCCATCCATTTTTGCATTTTTTGTAGGTAACAAGCTCAAAAACACATCAAAATATATCTTTTTGGTAATGTTATTCGATTTTTTCATATTGGTTGGCTTACATTCGTTTTAGCGTTTTTCTACGTAAATCACTGAAAAGACACGTTTTCAGTAATATTGTTGAAATTGCTGAAAAACACTCAAAAGACAGGTTTCTGGTGAAGTCGTGTAATTTCCCCATATAGGTGGATTTGCATACACTTCAGGGTTTGTACATAACTCCGGAAAAAAGCTAAAATTATTTATTTTTTTATAATGTTTTTTTTTTTTTATTTCCATTAATTTTGCCAGAATTTTGGCATCTCGGTACCTATGAAGAAAAAAATTTCTCTCTATAAAGAGTGTTATTTTTTGGTTTAACTTTTTGGTACTTGAATAACTTAAAAACACTCATAATACACGATTTTCGTAATGTCCTTTTGTTATACAAACATAGGGTTCTTTACATGTATTTAAGCGTTTTTATAGGTTACATGATCAAAAATACTCAAAATACATGTTTTTGGTAATGTTATTCTGTTTCTTCATAAAGGGTGTTTTGCATGCGTTTTAGCGATTTGGTATTTAATATTTTTTTTTCCCACAAAAAGCTAGTTTCGCATGTAATTTGGGATTTTCGTAACTAAGAATGTGAAAAACACTCAAAATACACACATTTGGTAAGGTAGTTCTGTTTCTCAATTAAAACTGTTATTTATGCATTCCAGCATTTTGGTATGTAAGAAACTTCTCTATATACACGAGTTTTTGCGTTTTTTGCCTTATGGTTCGTGTGAAACTATAAAACACTCATTATACACGTTTCTCGTAATGTTCTTTTGTTTCCCAATATAAAGTGCTTTCCATCCATTTTCGCATTTTTTCTAGGTAACAAGCTGAAAAACACTCAAAATATATCTTTTTGGTAATGTTATTCTATTTCTTCATATTAGTTGGTTTGCATCCGTTTTAGCGTTTTTCTTCGTAAATCACTGAAAAGACACGTTTTTAGTAATATTGTTGAAATTGCTGAAAACACTAAAAAGACAGATATCTGGTAAAGTCTTGTAATTTCCCCATATAGGTGGCTTTGCATGCACTTCTGGGTTTGGTACATACTTCTGGAAAAAAGCAAAATTTTTTTTTTTTTATATGTCCTTTTCTTTCACAGACATAGGGTTCTTTCCATGTATTTAAGCGTTTTTATGGGTAACATGATCAAAAACATTCAAAATACATGTTTTTGGTAATGTTATTCTGTTTCTCCATAAAGGGTGTTTTGCATGCGTTTTAGCGTTTTGGTATGTAAGGAGTTAAACACACTTAAAGGCAATTTCTTCGTAAAAGTTAGTTTTATTCCTATATAAAGTGATTATTCTGTTTTTTAGTGCTTTATTGCATATCACACTCAAAAACACTCAAAAGACACTTTTCTGATAATGTCATTTTTTTCCCACATAAAGCTAGTTTCGCATGTAATTTGGGATTTTCGTAACTAAGAATGTGAAAAACACTCAAAATACACACATTTGGTAAGGTAGTTCTGTTTCTCAATTAAAAGTGTTATTCACGAGTTTTAGCATTTTGGTATGTAAGAAACTTCTCTATATACTCGAGTTTTTGCGTTTTTTGTCTTGTGGTTCTTGTGAAACTATAAAACAATCATTATACACGTTTCTCTAAATGTCGTTTTGCTTCCCAATATAGAGTGCTTTTACATCCATTTTCGCGTTTTTCGTAGGTAAAAAGCTCAAAAACACTTTTTGGTAATGTTATTCTATTTCTTCATATTTGTTGCTTTGCATCCCTTTTAGCGTTTTTTTCTACGTGAAACACTGAAAAGACACGTTTTCAGTAATTTTGTTTTGGATTCACATATTGACTGACTTCCATATTATTTATCGGTTTGGTGCCTAACATGCTGAAAAACACTGAAAAGACAGGTTTCTAGTAAACTCGTTTATTTTCCTCATATTGCATTTGCATGTACTTTAGGGTTTGGTAAATAACAATCCGAAAAAAAAGCTATAATTAACTTTTTGATAATGATCTTTTTTCCACATAAATTCCCTGAATTTTGGCAGGATTTTCGCATCTCGGTACTTATGAAAATCAATAAAAAAAAAAAAAATGCAATTTTTTATTTATTTATTTTTTTTCTCTCTTTAAAGAGTGTTATTTGTGGGTTTTAACGTTTTGGTACTTAAGGAACTTAAAAACAGTCATAATACACGTTTCTCGTAATGTCCTTTCGTTTCCGAAAGATAGGTTTCTTTGCATGTATTTAAGCGTTTTTATAGGTAACATGATCAAAAACACTTAAAACACATGTTTTTTGTAATGTTTTTTCTGCTTCTCCATAAAGGATTGTTTTGCATGCGTTTTAGCGTTTTGGTATGTAAAGAGCTCAAAAACACATAATGGCAAGTTCTTGGTCAAAGTTGGTTTTACTCCCATGTAATGTGATTGCCCTGCATTTTAGTGCTTTATTGCCTAACACGCTCAAAAACATTCAAAAGACACTTCTGGTAATGTCTTTTTTGTCCAACATAAAGCTAGTTTCGCAAGCTATTTGGGATTTTGCTAAGAATGTGAAAAACACTGAAAATGCACGCTTTTGGTAAGGTTTTTCTTTTTCTCAATAAAGATTGTTATTCATGAGTTTCAGCATTTTGGTATCTAAGAAACTTCTTTATATACACGAGTTTTTGCGTTTTTTGCCTTGTGGTTCTTGTGAACCACAAGTTCTTTTGCTCGAAAATAATAAGACACTCATTATACACGTTTCTCGTAATGTTCTTTTGTTTCCCAATAGGGAGTGGTTTGCATCCATTTTCACCTTTTTTGTAGGTAACAAGCTCAAAAACACTCAAAATATACCTTTTTGGTAATGTTATTGTATTTTTTTTTTTTCATATTGGTTGGTTTGCATCCGATTTAGCGTTTTTCTACGTAAAACACCGAAAAGACACATTTTCAGTAATTTTGTTATAGATTCCCATATAAGGTGACTTCCATGTTATTTATCGTTTTGGTGCCTAACATGCTGAAAAACACTCATAAGACAGTTTTCTGGCAAAGACGTTTGATTTCCCCATATAGGTGGTTTTGCATGCACTATAGGGTCTGCTACATAACAGTCGAAGAAAAAAAGCTAAAATTAACTTTTTTGATAATGTTCTTATTTCACAAAATTTCATGAATTTTGCCCGAACTTTGGCATCTCGGTACCTGTGAAGATGAATAAGAAAGAAAAAAAATATCGTATTTTTTTTATTTCTTTACTTATTTTTTCTCAATAGCTTTTAGCTTTCTGGTTCTTAATGAATTTCAAAAAAACTCATAATACACGTTTCTCGTAATGTCCTTTCGTTTCCCACAAATAGCTTTCTTAGCATGTATTTAAGCGTTTTATTGGTAAAATGATCAAAAACACTCAAAATACATGTTTTTGGTAATGTTATTTTTTTTCTCCATAAAGTGTGTTTCGCATGCGTTTTAGTGTTTTGGTATATAAGGAGCTCAAAAACACTTAAAGGCAAGTTCTTGGTAAACATTGGTTTTATTCCCATGTAATGTGATTGCCCTTCTTTTTAGTGCTTTACTGCCTATCACGTTTAAAAACACTCAATAGACACTTTTCTAAAATGCCTTTTTTTTTTTTACCACATAAAGCTGGTTTCGCAATGAATTTGGGTTTTGGGTAACTAAGAATGTGAAAAGCACTCAAAATACACGCATTTAAAAAGGTTGTTCTGTTTCTCAATTAAGAGTGTTATTCATGAGTTTTTAGCATTTTGGTAACTAGGAAACTTCTCCACATACACTAGTTTTTGCGTTTTTTGCCTTGTTGTTATTTTGAACTATAAAACACTCATTATACACTTTTCTCGCAATGTCCCTTTCTTTCTCAATATAGAGTGCTTTGCATCAATTTTCGCGTTTTTTTTTTTTTTTAGGTAACAAGCTCAAAAACACTCAAAATGTAACTTTTTGGTAATATTTTTCTATTTCTTGATATTGGTTGGTTTGCATCTGTTTTAGCGTTTTTCTACGTAAAATACTGAGAAGACACGTTTTAAGTAATTTTGTTTTGGATTCCCATATTGAGTGAGTTCATTATTATTTATCGTTTTGGTCCCTAACATGCTGAAAAACACTCAAACTCAAAAGACAATTTTCTGGTAAAGTCATTCAATTTCCTAATATAGGAGGCTTTGCATGCTCTTTAGGGTTTGGTATATAAGAGTCCGTAAAAAAAAGCTAAAATCAACTTTTTTGATAATATTCTTTTATGATATAATTGCCCTGAATTTTCCCAGAATTTTGTCATCTCGGTACCTATGAAGATGAATGACAAAAAAAAAAATCTATTTTTTATTTTTTTTATTTATTGATTTATTTTTTATTATTTGTGTTATTTGTGGGTTTTAGCTTTTTGGTACTTAAGGAACTTAAAAACATTCATAATACACGTTTCTCGTAATGTCCTTTCGTTTCCCAAACATAAGTTTTTTTTTCATGTGTTTAAGCGTTTTTATAAATAACATGATCAAAAACACTCAATATATATGTTTTTGGTAATGTTATTATGTTCCTCCATAAAGTGTTTTTGCAGGCGTTTTGGTATATAAGGAGCTCAAAAACACTTAAAGGCAAGTTCTTGGTAAAAATTGATTTTATTCGAATTTAATGTGATTCCCCTGCTTTTTAGTGCTTTATATCCTATTACGCTCAAAAACACTCAAAAGACACTTCTCTGGTAATGTCATTTTTTCCCACATAAATCTTGTATCGCATGCAATTTGGGGTTTTGGTAACTAAGAATGTGAAAAGCTCTCAAAATACACGCATTTAGTAAGGTTGTTCTGTTTCTCAATTATGAGTGTTATTCATGAGTTTCAGCATTTTGGTATCTAAGAAAGTTATCCATATATACAAGGTTTTGGTAATGTTATTTTGTTTCTACATGAAGTTTGTTTTGCATGCGTTTTAGCAGTTTTGTATAAAAGGAGCTCAAAAACACTTAAAGGCAAGTTATTGGTAAAAAAAATTGTTTTATTCCAATGTAATGTGATTGCCCTGCTTTTGAGTGCTTTATTACCAATCACGCTGAAAAACACTCAAAAGACGCTTTTCTGGTAAAGTCTTTTTTTTTCTCCCACAAAGCTATTTTCGCATGTAATTTGTGGTTTTTGGTAACTAAGAATGTGAAAAGCACTCAAAATCCACGCATTTAGTAAGGTTGTTCTGTTTCTCAATTAAGAGTGTTATTCATGAGTTTCAGCATTTTGGTGTCTAAGAAATCTCTCCATATACACGAGTTTTTGCGTTGTTTGCTTTGTGGTTCTTTTGAACTATAAAACACTCATTATACACTTTTCTTGCAATATCCTTTTCTTTCCCTATATAGAGTGCTTTGCATCAATTTTCGCGTTTTTGTAGGTAAAGAAATCAAAAACACTCAAAATATACCTTTTTGGTAACGTTTTTCTATTTCTTGATATTGGTTGGTTTGCATCCTTTTTAACGTTTTTCTACGTAAAACACTGAGAAGACACGTTTTCAGTAACTTTGTTTTGGATTCCCATATAGAGTAAGTTCCTTATTATTTATCGTTTGGTGCCTAACATGCTAAAAAAACATACAAAACACAGATTTCTGGTAAGGTCGTTTAATTTCTTCATATTGGAGGCTTTGCATGCACTTTAGGGTTTCGTACATAAAACTCCGAAAAAAAGGTGAAATTAACTTTTTTGATAATATTCATTTATCACATAATTGCCCTGAATTTTTCCAGAATTTTGGCATCTCGGTACCTATGAAGATGAATAACAAAGAAAAAAATCCTATTTATTTTATTTTTTTATTTTTTATTTTCTAAATAAAGAGTGTTATTTGTGGGTTTTAGCTTTTTGGTACTTAAGGAACTTATAAAAACACGTTATAATACTCGTTTCTCGTAATGTCCTTTTATTTCCCAAACATAATGTTTTTTGCATGTACTTAAGCGTTTTTATAGATAACATGATCAAAAACACTCAAAATACATGTTTTTGGTAATGTTATTCTGTTTCTCCATAAAGTTTGTTTTGCATGCGTTTTAGCTGTTTGGTATATAAGGGGTTAAAAAACACTGAAAGACAAATTCTTCGTAAAAGTTGGTTTTATTCCCATGTAATGTGATTGTTCTGCTTTTTAGTGTTTTGTTGCATATCACGCTCAAAAACACTCAAAAGACACTTTTCTGGTAATGTCATTTTTTTCCCACATGAAGCTAATTTCGCATGTAATTTGGCATTTTCGTAACAAAGAATGTGAAAAACACTCAAAATACACAATTTGGTAAGGTAGTTCTGTTTATCGATTAAAAGTGTTATTCATGCATTTCATCATTTTGGTATGTAAAAATTTTTCTATATACATGAGTTTTTGCGTTTATTGCCTTGTGGTTCTTTTAAAACTATAAAACACTCATTATACACCTTTCTCGTAATGTCCTTTTGTTTCCTAATATAGAGTGCTTTACATCCATTTTTGCATTTTTTGTAGGTAACAAGCTCAAAAACACTCAAAATATATCTTCTTGGTAATGTTATTCTATTTCTTCATAGAGGATGGTTTGCATCCGCTTTAGCGTTTTTCTACGTAAAACACTGAAAAGACACGTTTTCAGTAATTTTGTTTAATTTTTAAAAATTAAAGTAATTTTCGTAATGTTCTTTTGTTTCCCAATATAGAGTGCTTTCCATCCATTTTCGCATTTTTTCTAGGTAACAAGCTGAAAAACACTCAAAATATATCTTTTTGGTAATGTTATTCTATTTCTTCATATTAGTTGGTTTGCATCCGTTTTAGCGTTTTTCTTCGTAAATCACTGAAAAGACACGTTTTTAGTAATATTGTTGAAATTGCTGAAAACACTAAAAAGACAGATATCTGGTAAAGTCTTGTAATTTCCCCATATAGGTGGCTTTGCATGCACTTCTGGGTTTGGTACATACTTCTGGAAAAAAGCAAAATTTTTTTTTTTTTATATGTCCTTTTCTTTCACAGACATAGGGTTCTTTCCATGTATTTAAGCGTTTTTATGGGTAACATGATCAAAAACATTCAAAATACATGTTTTTGGTAATGTTATTCTGTTTCTCCATAAAGGGTGTTTTGCATGCGTTTTAGCGTTTTGGTATGTAAGGAGTTAAACACACTTAAAGGCAATTTCTTCGTAAAAGTTAGTTTTATTCCTATATAAAGTGATTATTCTGTTTTTTAGTGCTTTATTGCATATCACACTCAAAAACACTCAAAAGACACTTTTCTGATAATGTCATTTTTTTCCCACATAAAGCTAGTTTCGCATGTAATTTGGGATTTTCGTAACTAAGAATGTGAAAAACACTCAAAATACACACATTTGGTAAGGTAGTTCTGTTTCTCAATTAAAAGTGTTATTCACGAGTTTTAGCATTTTGGTATGTAAGAAACTTCTCTATATACTCGAGTTTTTGCGTTTTTTGTCTTGTGGTTCTTGTGAAACTATAAAACAATCATTATACACGTTTCTCTAAATGTCGTTTTGCTTCCCAATATAGAGTGCTTTTACATCCATTTTCGCGTTTTTCGTAGGTAAAAAGCTCAAAAACACTTTTTGGTAATGTTATTCTATTTCTTCATATTTGTTGCTTTGCATCCCTTTTAGCGTTTTTTTCTACGTGAAACACTGAAAAGACACGTTTTCAGTAATTTTGTTTTGGATTCACATATTGACTGACTTCCATATTATTTATCGGTTTGGTGCCTAACATGCTGAAAAACACTGAAAAGACAGGTTTCTGGTAAACTCGTTTATTTTCCTCATATTGCATTTGCATGTACTTTAGGGTTTGGTAAATAACAATCCGAAAAAAAAGCTATAATTAACTTTTTGATAATGATCTTTTTTCCACATAAATTCCCTGAATTTTGGCAGGATTTTCGCATCTCGGTACTTATGAAAATCAATACAAAAAAAAAAAAAAAATGCAATTTTTTATTTTTTTTTTTTTTTTCTCTTTAAAGAGTGTTATTTGTGGGTTTTAACGTTTTGGTACTTAAGGAACTTAAAAACAGTCATAATACACGTTTCTCGTAATGTCCTTTCGTTTCCGAAAGATAGGTTTCTTTGCATGTATTTAAGCGTTTTTATAGGTAACATGATCAAAAACACTTAAAACACATGTTTTTTGTAATGTTTTTCTGCTTCTCCATAAAGGATTGTTTTGCATGCGTTTTAGCGTTTTGGTATGTAAAGAGCTCAAAAACACATAATGGCAAGTTCTTGGTCAAAGTTGGTTTTACTCCCATGTAATGTGATTGCCCTGCATTTTAGTGCTTTATTGCCTAACACGCTCAAAAACATTCAAAAGACACTTCTGGTAATGTCGTTTTTGTCCAACATAAAGCTAGTTTCGCAAGCTATTTGGGATTTTGCTAAGAATGTGAAAAACACTGAAAATGCACGCTTTTGGTAAGGTTTTTCTTTTTCTCAATAAAGATTGTTATTCATGAGTTTCAGCATTTTGGTATCTAAGAAACTTCTTTATATACACGAGTTTTTGCGTTTTTTGCCTTGTGGTTCTTGTGAACCACAAGTTCTTTTGCTCGAAAATAATAAGACACTCATTATACACGTTTCTCGTAATGTTCTTTTGTTTCCCAATAGGGAGTGGTTTGCATCCATTTTCACCTTTTTTGTAGGTAACAAGCTCAAAAACACTCAAAATATACCTTTTTGGTAATGTTATTGTATTTTTTTTTTCATATTGGTTGGTTTGCATCCGATTTAGCGTTTTTCTACGTAAAACACCGAAAAGACACATTTTCAGTAATTTTGTTATAGATTCCCATATAAGGTGACTTCCATGTTATTTATCGTTTTGGTGCCTAACATGCTGAAAAACACTCATAAGACAGTTTTCTGGCAAAGACGTTTGATTTCCCCATATAGGTGGTTTTGCATGCACTATAGGGTCTGCTACATAACAGTCGAAGAAAAAAAGCTAAAATTAACTTTTTTGATAATGTTCTTATTTCACAAAATTTCATGAATTTTGCCCGAACTTTGGCATCTCGGTACCTGTGAAGATGAATAAGAAAGAAAAAAAATATCGTATTTTTTTTATTTCTTTACTTATTTTTTTCTCAATAGCTTTTAGCTTTCTGGTTCTTAATGAATTTCAAAAAAACTCATAATACACGTTTCTCGTAATGTCCTTTCGTTTCCCACAAATAGCTTTCTTAGCATGTATTTAAGCGTTTTATTGGTAAAATGATCAAAAACACTCAAAATACATGTTTTTGGTAATGTTATTCTTTTTCTCCATAAAGTGTGTTTCGCATGCGTTTTAGTGTTTTGGTATATAAGGAGCTCAAAAACACTTAAAGGCAAGTTCTTGGTAAACATTGGTTTTATTCCCATGTAATGTGATTGCCCTTCTTTTTAGTGCTTTACTGCCTATCACGCTTAAAAACACTCAATAGACACTTTTCTAAAATGCCTTTTTTTTTTTTACCACATAAAGCTGGTTTCGCAATGAATTTGGGTTTTGGGTAACTAAGAATGTGAAAAGCACTCAAAATACACGCATTTAAAAAGGTTGTTCTGTTTCTCAATTAAGAGTGTTATTCATGAGTTTTTAGCATTTTGGTAACTAGGAAACTTCTCCACATACACTAGTTTTTGCGTTTTTTGCCTTGTTGTTATTTTGAACTATAAAACACTCATTATACACTTTTCTCGCAATGTCCCTTTCTTTCTCAATATAGAGTGCTTTGCATCAATTTTCGCGTTTTTTTTTTTTTTTAGGTAACAAGCTCAAAAACACTCAAAATGTAACTTTTTGGTAATATCTTTCTATTTCTTGATATTGGTTGGTTTGCATCTGTTTTAGCGTTTTTCTACGTAAAATACTGAGAAGACACGTTTTAAGTAATTTTGTTTTGGATTCCCATATTGAGTGAGTTCATTATTATTTATCGTTTTGGTCCCTAACATGCTGAAAAACACTCAAACTCAAAAGACAATTTTCTGGTAAAGTCATTCAATTTCCTAATATAGGAGGCTTTGCATGCTCTTTAGGGTTTGGTATATAAGAGTCCGTAAAAAAAAGCTAAAATCAACTTTTTTGATAATATTCTTTTATGATATAATTGCCCTGAATTTTCCCAGAATTTTGTCATCTCGGTACCTATGAAGATGAATGACAAAAAAAAAAATCTATTTTTTATTTTTTTTATTTATTGATTTATTTTTTATTATTTGTGTTATTTGTGGGTTTTAGCTTTTTGGTACTTAAGGAACTTAAAAACATTCATAATACACGTTTCTCGTAATGTCCTTTCGTTTCCCAAACATAAGGTTTTTTTTCATATGTTTAAGCGTTTTTATAAATAACATGATAAAAAACACTCAATATATATGTTTTTGGTAATGTTATTATGTTCCTCCATAAAGTGTTTTTGCAGGCGTTTTGGTATATAAGGAGCTCAAAAACACTTAAAGGCAAGTTCTTGGTAAAAATTGATTTTATTCGAATTTAATGTGATTCCCCTGCTTTTTAGTGCTTTATATCCTATTACGCTCAAAAACACTCAAAAGACACTTCTCTGGTAATGTCATTTTTTCCCACATAAATCTTGTATCGCATGCAATTTGGGGTTTTGGTAACTAAGAATGTGAAAAGCTCTCAAAATACACGCATTTAGTAAGGTTGTTCTGTTTCTCAATTATGAGTGTTATTCATGAGTTTCAGCATTTTGGTATCTAAGAAAGTTATCCATATATACAAGGTTTTGGTAATGTTATTTTGTTTCTACATGAAGTTTGTTTTGCATGCGTTTTAGCAGTTTTGTATAAAAGGAGCTCAAAAACACTTAAAGGCAAGTTATTGGTAAAAAAAATTGTTTTATTCCAATGTAATGTGATTGCCCTGCTTTTGAGTGCTTTATTACCAATCACGCTGAAAAACACTCAAAAGACGCTTTTCTGGTAAAGTCTTTTTTTTCTCCCACAAAGCTATTTTCGCATGTAATTTGTGGTTTTTGGTAACTAAGAATGTGAAAAGCACTCAAAATCCACGCATTTAGTAAGGTTGTTCTGTTTCTCAATTAAGAGTGTTATTCATGAGTTTCAGCATTTTGGTGTCTAAGAAATCTCTCCATATACACGAGTTTTTGCGTTGTTTGCTTTGTGGTTCTTTTGAACTATAAAACACTCATTATACACTTTTCTTGCAATATCCTTTTCTTTCCCTATATAGAGTGCTTTGCATCAATTTTCGCGTTTTTGTAGGTAAAGAAATCAAAAACACTCAAAATATACCTTTTTGGTAACGTTTTTCTATTTCTTGATATTGGTTGGTTTGCATCCTTTTTAACGTTTTTCTACGTAAAACACTGAGAAGACACGTTTTCAGTAACTTTGTTTTGGATTCCCATATAGAGTAAGTTCCTTATTATTTATCGTTTGGTGCCTAACATGCTAAAAAAAACACACAAAACACAGATTTCTGGTAAGGTCGTTTAATTTCTTCATATTGGAGGCTTTGCATGCACTTTAGGGTTTCGTACATAAAACTCCGAAAAAAAGGTGAAATTAACTTTTTTGATAATATTCATTTATCACATAATTGCCCTGAATTTTTCCAGAATTTTGGCATCTCGGTACCTATGAAGATGAATAACAAAAAAAAAAATCCTATTTATTTTATTTTTTTATTTTTTATTTTCTAAATAAATAGTGTTATTTGTGGGTTTTAGCTTTTTGGTACTTAAGGAACTTATAAAAACACGTTATAATACTCGTTTCTCGTAATGTCCTTTTATTTCCCAAACATAATGTTTTTTGCATGTACTTAAGCGTTTTTATAGATAACATGATCAAAAACACTCAAAATACATGTTTTTGGTAATGTTATTCTGTTTCTCCATAAAGTTTGTTTTGCATGCGTTTTAGCTGTTTGGTATATAAGGGGTTAAAAAACACTGAAAGACAAATTCTTCGTAAAAGTTGGTTTTATTCCCATGTAATGTGATTGTTCTGCTTTTTAGTGTTTTGTTGCATATCACGCTCAAAAACACTCAAAAGACGCTTTTCTGGTAATGTCATTTTTTTCCCACATGAAGCTAATTTCGCATGTAATTTGGCATTTTCGTAACAAAGAATGTGAAAAACACTCAAAATACACAATTTGGTAAGGTAGTTCTGTTTATCGATTAAAAGTGTTATTCATGCATTTCATCATTTTGGTATGTAAAAATTTTTCTATATACATGAGTTTTTGCGTTTATTGCCTTGTGGTTCTTTTAAAACTATAAAACACTCATTATACACCTTTCTCGTAATGTCCTTTTGTTTCCTAATATAGAGTGCTTTACATCCATTTTTGCATTTTTTGTAGGTAACAAGCTCAAAAACACTCAAAATATATCTTCTTGGTAATGTTATTCTATTTCTTCATAGAGGATGGTTTGCATCCGCTTTAGCGTTTTTCTACGTAAAACACTGAAAAGACACGTTTTCAGTAATTTTGTTTTGTATTCACATATTGACTGATTTTCATATTATTTATCGTATTGTTGCCTAACATGCTGAAAAACACTGAAAAGACAGGTTTCTGGTAAAGTCGTTTAACTTCCGTATATTGGTGGCTTTGCATGCACTTTAGGTTTTGGTACATAACAATAAGAAAAAAAAGCTATAATTAACTTTCATGATAATGTTCTTTTTTCTACATAAATTTCTTGAATTTTGGCAGAATTTTGGCAATTCGGTACCTATGAAGATAAAAAAAAAAAATAAAATCCATTTTTAAATTTTTTTTATTTATTATTTATTTTTTCTAAAAAGTGTTATTTGTGGGTTTTAGCTTTTTGGTACTAAAGGAACTTAAAAAAAAAACACTGATAATACACGTTTCTCGTAATGTCCTTTTGTTTCCCAAACATAAGGTTCTTTGCATGTATTTAAGCGTTTTTATAGATAACATGATCAAAAACACTCAAAATACATGTATTTGATAATGTTATTTTGTTTCTCCATGAAATGTATTTTGCATGCGTTTTAGCGTTTTGGTATGTAAGGATCTCAAAAACACTTAAAGGCAAGTTCGTGGTAAAATTTGGTTTTATTCCCATGTAATGTGATTGCCCTGGCTTTTAGTGCTTTATTGCGTAACACGCTCAAAAACACTGAAAAGACATGCAAAGCCTCCCATATGAGGAAATTAAAGACCTTACCAGAAATCTGTCTTTTTAGTGTTTTTCAGCATGTTAGGCACCAAAACGATAAATAATAAGGAACTCACTCTATGTGGGAATCCAAAACAAAATTACTGAAAACGTGTATTCTCAGTGTTTTACGTAGAAAAACGCTAAAACTGATACAAACCAACCAATATCAAGAAGCAGAAAAACATTACCAAAAATGTATATTTTGAGTGTTTTTGAGCTTCTTACCTACAAAAAAACGCGAAAATGGATACAAAGCACTGTATACTGGGAAACAAAGGGACATTGCGAAAAAAGTGTATAATGAATGTTTTATAGTTCAAAAAAAAACATAAGGCAAAAAACGCAAAACCTCGTGTATATGCTGAAACTCATGAATAACACTCTTAATTGAGAAACAGAGCAACCTTACTAAATGCGTGTCAAAAACACTAAAAGGCAAGTTTTTCATAAAAGTTGGTTTTATTCCAATGTAATGTGATTGCCCTGCTTTTTAGTGCTTTATTGCCTAACACGCTCAAAAACACTCAAAGACACTTTTCTGGTAATGTCATTTTTTTCCCATATAAAGCTAGTTTCGCATGGAATTTATTGTTTTTGTAACTAAGTATGTAAAAACACACTCAAAATACACGCATTTTGTTCTGGTTGTTCTGTTTCTTGATTAAGAGTGTTATTCATGAGTTTCAGTATTTTGGTATCTTAGAAACTTCTCCATACAGTCGAGTTTTTGCGTTTTTTGCCTTGTGATTCTGGTGAAACTATAAAACACTCATTATACACATTTCTCGTTATGTCCTTTTTTTCCTTATATAGAGTGCTTTGGATCCATTTTCGCGTTTTTTTTTTTATGTAACAAGATCAAAAACACACAAAATATACTTTTTTGATAATGTTATTCTATTTCTTCATATTGGTTGATTTGCATCCGTTTTAAAGTTTTCTACGTAAATCTTTTAAAAGACACGTTTCCAGTAATTTTGTTTTAGATTTCCATATAGAGTGACTTTCATATTATTTATCGTTTTGGTGCCTAACATGCTTTTTGGTGCCTTTTGCTTCCCAATATAGAGTGTTTTTCATCCATTTTCGCGTTTTTTGTAGGTAACAATTTCAAAAACACTCAAAATATACCTTTTTGGTAATGTTATTCTATTTCTTCATTTTGGTTGGTTTGCATCCGTTTTAGCGTTTTCTACGTAAAACACCGAAAAGACACGTTTTCAGTAATTTTGTTTTGGATTACTATATAGATTGACTTCCTTGGGTTTTATCGCGTTGGTTCCTAACATGCTAAAAATCACTCATAAAACAGTTTTTTGGCAAAGACGTTTAATTTCCCCATATAGGTGCCTTTGCATGCAATTTAGGGGTTTGGTACATAACAGTCCGAAAAAAAAGCTAAATTTAACTTTTTTGATAATATTCTTATTTCATATAATTTCCTGAACTTTGTCCGAATTTTGGCACCTCGTTAAATAAATAAAAATGAAAAAAAAAATATCGTATTTCTTTATTTATTTTTTTTTCTCAATAAAGAGTGTAATTTGTGGCTTTTAGCTTTTTCTTACTTAATGAACTTAAAAACACTCATAATACACGTTTCTCGTAATGTCCTTTCTTTTCCCAAAAAATAGGGTTTTTTGCATGTATTTATGCGTTTTTATTGGTAACATGATCAAAAACACTCAAAATATATGTTTTTGGTAATGTTATTCTGTTTCACCATAAAGTGTATTTTGCCTGCATTTTAGTGTTTTGGTATATAAGGAGCTCAAATACACTTAAAGACAAGTTCTTGTTAAAAATTGGTTTTATTCCAATGTAATGTGATTGCCCTGCTTTTTAGTGCTTTATTGCCTAACACGCTTTGGAAGTGTTTAAATTTATAATGTACCAAAACGATAAAACATCCAAAACAACTTTCCTGCAGAAATATAAAAACATTACCAAAAACGAGCATTTTGGGCGATTTTTCAGTTTGTTATGTACAAAAGCGTCAAAATACATATAAAGTACCCTATATAAGAAAACGAAAAGACATTAAGAGAAACCAGTATTATGAGTTTTTTTTTTTTTAGCTTATTAGGTACCGAAACGATAAAACGCACGATTTGCCTTCTGTATGGAGAAAACGTGCATTTTAAGTGTATTTAGCTTTGTTAGGTATCAAAACGCCAAAATGCATGCAAAGCACCCGATATGGGGAAAATAAACGACATTTCCAGAAACGTGTCTTTTGAGAGTTTATGAGAGTGTTAGGCACAAAAAGCTCTTAAAAAGCATGGAAAGTGTCGTAAATGGGAAAACATTAAGTGTTTTGAGGTACTTACATACCAAACCGCTAAAACGGTTGCAAAACACTCTTTATGGAGAAACTCAACAGCTTTACCAAAAACATGCATTTTGAGAAATTTTGCGCCTGTTACGTACAAAAACGATAAAATATATGCAAATAACCCTAAAAGAGGAAAAGAAAACATTAAAAGAAACGTATATTTTGAGTAGTATTGAGCTTCATAGGTACCAGAACTCTAAAACGTATGAATAATACTCTATATGGAGAAACGGAACAAGATTAACCAACCCTTGTGTTTTAAGGCTTTTTTCACGTTATTAGGTACCGCAACGCGAAAATGCATGCAAAGCACACTATATGGGGAAAGGAAACATTTCCAGAAACATGTCCTTTCACTGTTTATGAGCATGTTAGGTGCCAAGAAGCTAAAAACCAAGGAAAGCACCATATAGGAGAAAACAAAAGATTACAAAAACTTTTAATTTCAGTGTTTATGAGCTACTTACATACAAAAACACTTAAACGCATCCAAAACGAATTGGAAAAACTGAATAGCATTACCAAAAAAGCGTGTATTTTCAATGTTTTGAGCTTGTTACGCAAAAAAAAAAGTAACCAACGACATTATGAGAAACTTATATAAAGAGAGTTTTTGAGCTTCTCAGGTACCAAAACGCGAAAATGCATAAATAATACTCTCTTTAGAGAAACACAACAACATTAGATACCAAAACGCTAAAAACCAACGAAAGCTCCCTATTTGGAAAAGCAAAACATTACCAAAAGCGTGTCTTTTGAGAGTTTTTACAGCTACTTACGTACCAAACGCTAAAATGCATGCAAAGCACATTTTATGGAGAAACAGAATAACATTACCAGAAATGTGCATTTTGAGTTTTTTTTTTTTTTTATCTTACGTATAAAAAAAAAGCAAAAATGCATGCAAAGTATCCTAAATAGCGATACGAAAAGAAATAAAAAGACACTTCATTTATCAGTGTTTTTGAGATTCTTAGGTAGCAAAATGCACAAACGCATGTATAACATTATACATGAAGAAACAGAAGAACATTACCGAAAACGTATATTTTGAGTGTTTTTTCATATTGTTACGTAACAAAAACGCCAAAATGCATGGAAATCACCCAATATGGATAAAATAAAGGACATTACGAGAAAGATGCCATTAGTGTTTTTGAGCGTCTCAGGTACCAAACGCGAAAACTATTTAGTACCGCTGTATATGGAGAAACAGAACATTACCAAAAACGTTTATTTTGTGTTTTTCACAATTTTATGTACCAAACCGTCAAAATGACTCCAGAGCACCATCTATGGGGAGATGAAACGATATTTCCAGAAACATGTCTTTTGAGTGTCGATTGTTGTTGTTAGGTACCAAAGTTATGAAAAGCATGGAAAGCTACCTATATGAAAGAACAAGTCAACCAAAAATTTATCTTTTGCGTATTTTCAGCTACTTACGTATCATAACGCTGAGTTGTGTGCAAAACACCCTTTATTACCATAAACAATATTTTTTCTTTTTACATATAAAAAGAAATATAAATGCATGCAAAATACATTGCATGAGGAAACGAAAAGACATTAGAAGAAACTTTTATAATGAGTGTTTTTTTTTTTTATTTCTTAGGTACCAAGACCTATTTGACGCATTGAAGAACAGTCTATATGGATAAAAGAACAAGATTACCAAAAATGTGCTTTTTGAGTGTTTTTCACATTGTTAGGTAGGAAAACACTCTATAAAGAGTGTTATGTGTGGGTTTTAGCTTTCTCATACTTAACGAACTTAAAAAAAAAACTCATAATAGACGTTTCTCGTAACGTCCTTTCATTTTCAAAATATAGGGTTCTTTCCATGTATTTTAGCTTTTTTTATAGGTAACATGATGAAAACACTCAAAGTACATGTTTTTTTGGTAATATTATTCTGTTTCTCCATAAAGGGTGTTTTGCAAGCGTTTTAGCGTTTTGGTATGTAAGGAGCTCAAAAACACTTAAAGGCAAGTTCTTGGTAAAAGTTCGTTTTATTCCCATGTAATGTGATTCCCGTGCTTTTTACTGCTTTATTGCCTATCACGCTCAAAAACTTTTTGGTAATGTCATTTTTTTTCCCACATAAAGCTAGTTTCGCATGCAATTTGGGGTTTTGGTAACTAAGAATAAAAAAATTCTTATTTTTTTTATTTATTTTTTTTTCTCTATTTTTTTTTTTTAATTTTTATGTAAGAAGGACACTGGCCAAGGACAAAAAAAATCAATAAAAAAAATGCCCACTGAAATGCCAGTCCCTTAAAAGGGTCAAGGCAGTGGTCAAAAATTGGTGGATAAGTGTCTTGAAACCTCCCTCTTGAAGGAATTCAAGTCATAGGAAGGTGGAAATACAGAAGCAGGCAGGGAGTTCCAGAGTTTACCAGAGAAAGGGATGAATGATTGAGAATACTGGTTAACTCTTGCGTTAGAGAGGTGGACAGAATAGGGGTGAGAGAAAGAAGAAAGTCTTGTACAGCGAGGCCGCGGAAGGAGGGGAGGCATGCAGTTAGCAAGATCAGAAGAGCAGTTAGCATGAAAATAGCGGTAAAAGACGGCTAGATATGCAACATTGCGATAGATATGCAACATGAGACGAAAAGCTTTTGATTCCTCCCTGTCTAGAAGAGCAGTATGAGTGGAACCCCCCCCAGACATGTGAAGCATACTCCATACATGGACGGATAAGGCCCTTGTACAGAGTTAGCAGCTGGGGGGGTGAGAAAAACTGGCGGAGACGTCTCAGAACACCTAACTTCATAGAAGCTGTTTTAGCTAGAGATGAGATGTGAAGTTTCCAGTTCAGATTATAAGTAAAGGACAGACCGAGGATGTTCAGTGTAGAAGAGGGGGACAGTTGAGTGTCATTGAAGAAGAGGGGATAGTTGTCTGGAAGGTTGTGTCGAGTTGATAGATGGAGGAATTGAGTTTTTGAGGCATTGAACAATACCAAGTTTGCACTGCCCCAATCAGAAATTTTAGAAAGATCAGAAGTCAGGCGTTCTGTGGCTTCCCTGCGTGCTATGTTTACCTCCTGAAGGGTTGGACGTCTATGAAAAGACGTGGAAAAGTGCAGGGTGGTATCATCAGCGTAGGAGTGGATAGGACAAGAAGTTTGGTTTAGAAGATCATTAATGAATAATAAGAAGAGAGTTGGTGACAGGACAGAGCCCTGAGGAACACCACTGTTAATAGATTTAGGAGAAGAACAGTGACCGTCTACCACAGCAGCAATAGAACGGTCAGAAAGGAAACTTGAGATGAAGTTACAGAGAGAAGGATAGAAACCGTAGGAGGGTAGTTTGGAAATCAAAGCTTTGTGCCAGACTCTATCAAAGGCTTTTGATATGTCCAAGGCAACAGCAAAAGTTTCACCAAAATCTCTAAAAGAGGATGACCAAGACTCAGTAAGGAAAGCCAGAAGATCACCAGTAGAGCGGCCTTGACGGAACCCATACTGGCGATCAGATAGAAGGTTGTGAAGTGATAGATGTTTAAGAATCTTCCTGTTGAGGATAGATTCAAAAACTTTAGATAAGCAGGAAATTAAAGCAATAGGACGGTAGTTTGAGGGATTAGAACGGTCACCCTTTTTAGGAACAGGTTGAATGTAGGCAAACTTCCAGCAAGAAGGAAAGGTAGATGTTGACAGACAGAGCTGAAAGAGTTTGACTAGGCAAGGTGCAAGCACGGAGGCACAGTTTCGGAGAACAATAGGAGGGACCCCATCAGGTCCATAAGCCTTCCGAGTGTTTAGGCCAGCGAGGGCATGGAAAACATCATTGCGAAGAATTTTAATACGTGGCATGAAGTAGTCAGAGGGTGGAGGAGAGGGAGGAACAAGCCCAGAATCGTCCAAGGTAGAGTTTTTAGCAAAGGTTTGAGCAAAGAGTTCAGCTTTGGAAATAGATGTGATAGCAGTGGTGCCATCTGGTTGAAGTAGAGGAGGGAAAGAAGAAGAAGCAAAGTTATTGGAGATATTTTTGGCTAGGTGCCAAAAATCACGAGGGGAGTTAGATCTTGAAAGGTTTTGACATTTTCTGTTAATGAAGGAGTCTTTGGCTAGTTGGAGAACAGACTTGGCATGGTTCCGGGCAGAAATATAAAGTGCATGAGATTCTGGTGATGGAAGGCTTAAGTACCTTTTGTGGGCCACCTCTCTATCATGTATAACACGAGAACAAGCTGTGTTAAACCAAGGTTTAGAAGGTTTAGGATGAGAAAAAGAGTGAGAAATGTATGCCTCCATGCCAGACACTATCACCTCTGTTATGCGCTCAGCACAAAAAGACGGGTCTCTGACACGGAAGCAGTAGTCATTCCAAGGAAAATCAGCAAAATACCTCCTCAGGTCCCCCCAACTAGCAGAGGCAAAACGCCAGAGGCACCTTCGCTTAGGGGGATCCTGAGGAGGGATTGGAGTGATAGGACAAGATAAAGATATGAGATTGTGATCGGAGGAGCCCAACGGAAAAGAAAGGGTGACAGCATAAGCAGAAGGATTAGAGGTCAGGAAAAGGTCAAGAATGTTGGGCGTATCTCCAAGACGGTCAGGAATGCGAGTAGGGTGTTGCACCAATTGCTCTAGGTCATGGAGGATAGCAAAGTTGTAGGCTAGTTCACCAGGATGGTCAGTGAAGGGAGAGAAAAGCCAAAGCTAGTGGTGAACATTGAGGTCTCCAAGAATGGAGATCTCTGCAAAAGGGAAGAGGGTCAGAATGTGCCCCACTTTGGAAGTTAAGTAGTCAAAGAATTTCTTATAGTCAGAGGAGTTATGTGAGAGGTAATGTTTTTTTCTACTTCTTGATATTGGTTGGTTTGCATCCGTTTTAGCGTTTTTCTACGTAAAACACTGAGAAGACACGTTTTCAGTTATTTTGTTTTGGTTTGCCATATAGAGTGAGTCCCTTAATATTTATCGTTTTGGTGCCTAACATGCTGAAAACACTCAAAACACAAATTTCTGGTAAGATCGTTTAATTTCCTCATATGGGAGGCTTTGCATGCACTTTAGTGTTTGGTATATAACAGTCCGAAAAAAAAAAGCTAATATCAACCTTTTTGATAATATTTTCTTATCATATAATTACCCAAATTTTTCCCAGAATTTTGGCATCCTGGTACCTATGAAGGAGAATAAAAAAAAAAATAAATAAATAAAAAAAAATCCTTTTATCTATTTATTTATTTTTTATTTTTTTTTTTCTAAATAACGAGTGTTATTTGTGGGTTTTAGCTTTTTGGTAGTTAAGGAACTTGAAAACACTCATAATACACGTTTCTCGTAATGTCCTTACGTTTCCTTAACATAAGGTTTTTTGCATGTATTTAAGCGTTTTTATAGATAACATAATAGAAAACACTAAAAATACATGTTTTTGGTAATGTTATTCTGTTTCTCCATGAAGTTTGTTTTCCATGCGTTTTAGTGGTTTGGTATGTAAGGAGCTCAAAAACACATATTGGCAAGTTCTTGGTAAAAGTTGGTTTTATTCCCATGTAATGTGATTGCCCTGCTTTTTAGTACTTCATTGCCTAACACGCTCGAAAACAATTAAAAGACACTTCTGGTAATGTCATTTTTTTCCCTCATAAAGCTAGTTTCGCATGCTATTTTGGGTATTGCTAACTAGGAATATGAAAAACACTCAAAATACAGGCATTTGCTAAGGTTGTTCTGTTTCTTAATTAAGATTGTTATTCATGAGTTTCAGCATTTTGGTATCTAAAAACTTCTTTATATACACGAGTTTTTGCGTTTTTCTACGTAAAACACTGAGAAGATACATTTTCAGTAATTTTGTTTTGGATTCCCATATAGAGTGAGTTCCTTATTATTTATCGTTTTGGTGCCTAACATAATGAAAAACATACAAAAGACAGATTTCTGGTAAGGTCGTTTAATTTCCTGATATAGGAGGCTTTGCATGCACTTTAGGATTTGGTACATAACAGTCCGAAAAAAAGTTAAAATCAACTTTTTTGATAATATTCTCTTATCATATAATTGCCTTGAATTTTCCCAGAATTTTATCATTTCAGTACCTATGAAGATGAATAACAAAAAAAAAAAAAAAATTCCAATTTTTTTTATTTTTTTATTTATTTATTTTTTCTAAATAAAGAGTGGGTTTTACGTTTTTGGTACTTAACAAACTTAAAAACACTCATAATATACGTTTCTCCTAATGTCCTTTTGTTTCCCAAACATAAGGATCTTTTTATGTATTTAAGCGTTTTTATAGATAACATGATAAAAAACACTCAACATACATGTTTTTGGTAATTTTATTCTGTTTTTCCATAAAGTTTGTTTTACATGCGTTTTAGCGGTTTAGTATATAAGGAGCTCAAAAACACTTAAAGGCAAGTTCTTGATAAAAATTGGGTTTATTCAAATGTAATCTGATTGCCCTGCTTTTTAGTGCTTTATTGCCTATCAGGCTCAAAAACACTCAAAAGAGATTTTTCTGGTAATGTCATTTTTTTCTCACATAAAGCTGGTATCGCATGCAATTTGGGGTTTTGGTAACCAAGAATGTGAAAAGCTCTCAAAATACACGCATTTAGTAAGGTTGTTCTGTTTCTAAATTAGGAATGTTATTCATGAGTTTCAGCATTTTGGTATCTAGGAAACTTCTCCATATCCACAAGTTTTGCGTTTTTTGCCTTTTGGTTCTTTTGAACTATAAAACACTCATTATACACTTTCCTTGTAATGTCCTTTTATTTCCTAATATAGAGTGCTTTGCATCAATTTTCACGTTTTTTTGTAGGTAACAAGCTCAAAAACACTCAAAATATACCTTTTTTGGTAATGTTTTTTCTATTTTTTTTATATTGGTTGGTTTGCATCCGTTTTTGCGTTTTTTCTACGTAAAACACTGAGAAGACACGTTTTCAGTAGTTTTGTTTTGGATTCCCATATAGAGTGAGTTCCTTATTTATTCATCGTTTTGGTGCCTAACATTCTGAAAAACACTCAAAAGACAGATTTCTTTTAAGGTCGTGTAATTTCCTCATATAGGAGGCTTTGCATGCACTTTAGGGTTTGGTATATAACAGTCCGAAAAAAAGCTAAAATTAACTTTTTTGATAATTTTCATTTATCATATAATAGCCCGGAATTTTCCCAGAATTTTGGCATCTCGGTACCTATGAAGATGAATAACAAAAAAATAAAAAATAAATCGTATTTTTTGTTTTTTAATTATTTATTTTTCTAAATAAAGAGTGTTATTTGTGGGTTTTAGCGTTTTGGTACTTAAGGAACTAAAAAACACTTATAAGACATATTTCTCGTAATGTCCTTTCGTTTCCCAAACATAAGGTTCTTTGCATGTATTTAAGCGTTTTTATAGATAACATGATCAAAAAAGCTCAAAATACATGTTTTTGGTAATGTCATTCTGTTTGTCCATAAAAGGTGTTTTGCATGCGTTTTAGCGTTTTGGTATGTAATGACCTCAAAAACACCTAAAGGCAAGTTCTTGGTAAAAGTTGGTTTTATTCAAATGTAATGTGATTGCCCTGCTTTTTAGTGGTTTATTGCCTAACACGTTCAAAAACACTCGAAAGACATTTTCTAATAATATTTTTTTTTTCCCATATAAAGCTAGTTTCGCATGGAATTTGGGGTTTCGGTAACTAAGAATGTGAAAAACACTCAAAATACAGGCATTTAGTAAGGTTGTTCTGTTTCTTAATCAAAAGTGTTATTCATGAGTTTCAGCATTTTGGTATGTAAGAAACTTCTTTTTGTACACGAGCTTTTGAGTTTTTTGCCTTGTGGTTCTTGTGAAACTATAAAACACTCATTATACACGTTTCTCGTAATGTCCTTTTCTTTCCTAATATAGAGTGCGTTTCATCCATTTTCGCATTTTTTTGTAGGTAACAAGCTCAAAAACACATCAAAATATATCTTTTTGTTAATGTCATTCTATTTCTTCATATTGGTTAATTTGCATCCGTTTTAGCGTTTTTCTACGTAAATCACTGAAAAGACATGTTTTCAGTAATATTGTTGAATTTGCTAAAAACACACTCAAAAGACAGCTTTCTGGTAAAGTCGAGTAATTTCTCCATATAGGTGGCTTTGCATGCACTTTAGGGTTTGGTACATAACTCCGGAAAAAATCTAATATTATTTTTAAAACGATTTTTTTTTTTTACAAAATTTCCCTGAATTTTTCCAGAATTTTGGTATCTCGGTACCTATGAAGATGAATAACATTTTTTTTTTCTCTATAAAGTGTTATTTGTGAGTTTTAGCTTTTTGGTACTTAAGGAACTTAAAAACACACATAATACACGATTTTCGTAATGTCCTTTTCTTATAGAAATATAGGGTTCTTTACATGTTTTTCATAGGTAACTTGGTCAAAAACACTCAAAATACATATTTTTGGTAATGTTATTCTGTTTCTCCATAAAGGGTGTTTTACATGCGTTTTAGCGTTTTGGTATGTAAGGAGTTAAAAAACACTTAAAGGCAAGTTCTTCGTAAAAGTTGGTTTTATTCCCAAGTAATGTGATTGTTCTGCTTTTTAGTGCTTTGTTGTATATCACGCTCAAAACACTCAAAAGACATTTTTCTGGTAATATCATTTTTTTTCCCACATAAAGCTAGTTTCACATGTAATTTGGCAATTTCGTAACTATGAATGTGAAAAACGCTCAAAATACACAATTTGGAAGGGTAGTTCTGTTTCTCGATTAAAGGTGTTATTCATGCATTTCTTCACTTTGGTATGTAAGAAATTTTTTTTTTTGCGTTTATTGCCTTGTGGTTCTTGTGAAACTATAAAACACTCATTATACATGTTTTTCGTAATGTTCTTTTTTTCCTAATATAGAGTGTTTTCCATCCATTTTTGCATTTTTTGTAGGTAACAAGCTTAAAAACACTCAAAATATATCTTTTTGGTAATATTATTCTATTTCTCCATATTGGTTGGTTTGCATCCAGTTTAGCGTTTTTCTTCGTAAATCTCGGAAAAGACTCGTTTTCAGTAATATTGTTGAAATTGCTTCTGGTACAGGTTTCAGGTAAAGTCGTGTAATTTTCCCATATAAGTGGCTTTGCATGCACTTCAGGGTTTGGTACATAACTTTTTTTTTATAATTTTTTTTCTTTACCTAACTTCCCAGAATTTTGCCAGAATTTTAGCATCTCGGTACCTATGAAGATGAATAACAAAAAAAAAGAAATTGTTGTATTTATTTTTTTTTTCTCTATAAAGAGTGTTATTTGTGTACCAAACCTAGAAACCTAAAAACTCTTACAATACACAATTTTCGTAATATCCTTTCGTTTTACAAACATAGGGTTCTTTGCATGTATTTAAGCGTTTTTATAGGTAACATAATCAAAGACACTTAAAATTCATGTTTTTGTTAATGTTATTTTGTTTCTCCATAAAGGGTGTTTTGTATGCGTTTTAGCGTTTTGTTATGTAAGGAGTTAAAAACACTTAAAGGCATGTTTTTGGTAAAAGTTGGTTTTATTTCCATGTGATGTGATTGTTCTGCTTTTTAGTGCTTTGTTGCATATCACGCTCTAAAACACTCAAGAGACACTTTTCTGGTAATGTCATTTTTTCCCACATAAAACTAGTTTTGCTTGTAATTTCGGATTTTCGTAACTAAGAATGTGAAAAACACTCAAAATATTCACATTTGGTAAGATAGTTCTGTTTCTCAATTAAAAGTCTTATTCATGAGTTTCAGCATTTTGGAATGTAAGAAACTTCTTTATATACACGAGTTTTTGCGTTTTTTGCCTTGTGGTTCTTGGGAAACTATAAAACACTCATTATACACGTTTCTCGTAGTGTCCTTTTGCTTCCCAATATAGAATGCTTTCCATCCATTTTCGCGTTTTTTGTAGGTAACAATTTCATAAACACTCAAAATATAGCTTTTTGGTAATGTTATTCTATTTCTTCATTTTGGTTGGTTTGCATCCGTTTTAGCGTTTTTCTACGTAAAACACCGAAAAGACACGTTTTTAGTAATTTTGTTTTGGATTCCCATATAGATTGACTTCCATGTTATTTATCGTGTTGGTTCCTAAGATGCTGGAAAACACTCATAAGACCGTTTTCTGGCAAAGACGTTTAATTTCCCCTTATAGGTGGCTTTGCATGCACTTTAGGGGTTTGGTTCATAACAGTCCGAAAAAAAAAGCTAAATTTAATTTTTTTGATAATGTTCTTATTTCACATAATTTCTTGAATTTTGCCCGAATTTTGGCATATCGGTATTTGTGAAGATGAATAAGAAAGAAAAAAAATATCGTATTTTTTTTTATTTATTTATTGTTTCTCAATAAAGAGTGTTATTTGTGGCTTTTAGCTTTTTGGTAATTAATGAACTTAAAAACACTCATAATACACGTTTCTCGTAATCTTTCGTTTCTCAAAAATAGTGTTCTTTGCATGTATTTAAGCGTTTTTATTGAAAAAAATTATCAAAAACACTCAAAATACATGTTTTTGGTAATGTTATTCTGTTTCACCATAAAGTGTGTTTTGCATGCGTTTTAGTGTTTTGGTATATAAGGAGCTCAAAAACACTTAAAAGCAAGTTCTTGGTAAAAATTCGTTTTACTCCAATGTAATGTGATTGCCCTCCTTTTTAGTGCTTTATTGCCTAGCACACTCAAAAACACTCAAAAGACACTTTTATGGTAGTCTTTTTTTTTTTTTTTCCCACAAATGTATTTTCGCATGCAATTTGGGGTTTTGGTAACTAAGAATGTTAAAAGCTCTCAAAATACACGCGTTTAGTAAGGTTGTTCTGTTTCTCAATTAAGAGTGTTATACATGAGTTTTAGCATTTTTGTATCTAGGAAACCTCTCCATATACACGAGATTTTGAGTTTTTTGCCTTGTGGTTCTTTTGAACTATAAAACACTCATTATACACTTTTCTTGCAATGTCCTCTTGTTTCCCAATATAGAGTGCTTTGCATCAATTTTCGCGTTTTTTGTAGGTAACAAGCTCAAAAACACTCAAAATATACCTTTTTTGTAACGTTTTTCTATTTCTTGATATTGGTTGCTTTGCATCCGTTTTAGCGTTTTTCTGCGTAAAACACTGAGAAGACACGTTTTCAGTAAATTTGTTTTGGATTCCCATATAGAGTGAGTTGCTTATTATTTATCGTTTTGGTGCCTAATATGCTAAAAAAAAACACTCAAAACATAGATTTATGGTATGGTAAATTTCCTCATATTGGAGGCTTTGCATGCACTTTAGGGTTTGGTACATAACAATCCGAAAAAAAAAAAGCTGAAATAAATTTTTTTTATAATATTCTTTTAACACATAATTGCCCTGAATTTTCCCAGAATTTTGGCATCTCGGTACCTATGAAGATGAATAAGAAAAACAAATCCTATTTTTTTTATTTTATTATTTTTTTATATTTTTTTTTCTAAATAAAGAGTGTTATTTGTGGGTTTTAGCTTTTTGGTACTTAGGGAACTTAAAAAAAACACTCATAATACACGTTTCTCATAATGTCCATTTATTTTCCAAACATAATGTTCCTTGCATCTACTTAAGCGTTTTTATAGATAACATGATCAAAAACACTCAAAACACATGTTTTTGGTAATGTTATTCTGTTTCTCCATAAAGTTTGTTTTGCATGCGTTTTAGCGGTTTGGTATATAAGGGGTTAAAAAACACTTAAAGGGAAATTCTTCGTAAAAGTTTGTTTTATTCCCATGTAATGTAATCATTCTGCTTTTTAGTGTTTTGTTGCATATCACGCTGAAAAACACTCAAAAGACACTTTTCTGGTAATGTCATTTTTTTTCCCAAATGATGCTAGTTTCGCATGTAATTTGGCATTTTCGTAACCAAGAATGTGAAAACACATCAAAATACACAATTTGGTAAGGTAGTTCTGTTTGTCGATTAAAAGTGTAATTCATGCATTTATTCATTTTGGTATGCAAGTAATTTCTCTATATACACGAGTTTTTGCGTTTATTGCCTTGTGGTTCTTTTAAAACTAAAAAACACTCATTATACACGTTTCTCGTAATGTCCTTTTCTTTCCTAATATAGAGTGCTTTACATCCATTTTTGCATTTTTTATAGGTAACAAGCTCAAAAACACTCAAAATATATCTTTTTGGTAATGTTATTCTATTTCTTCATATAGGATGGTTTGTATCCGCTTTATCGTTTTTCTACATAAAACACTGAAAAGACACGTTTTCAGTAATTTTCTTTTGGATTCACATATTGACTGACTTCCATATTATTTATCGTTTTGGTGGCTAACATGCTGAAAAACACTGAAAAGACAGGTTTCTGGTAAAGCCGTTTAACTTCCCTTTATAGGTGGCTTTGCATGCACTTTAGGGTTTGGTACATAACAATCCGAAAAAAGAACTATAATTAACTTTTATGTTCTTTTATGTTCTTTTATGTTCTTTTTTCCACATAAATTCCCTGAATTTTGGCAGAATTTTGGCATCTCGGTACCTATGAAGATGAATAACAAAAAAAAAAATCCCATTTTTTTTTATTTATTATCATTATTATTTTTTTTTTTTTCTAAAGAGTATTATTTGTGGGTTTTAGCTTTTTGGTACTGAAGGAACTTAAAAATCACTCATAATACGTTTTTCGTAATGTTTTTTTCGTTTGCCAAACATAAGGTTGTTTGCATGTATTTAAGCGTTTTTATAGATAACATGATCAAAAACACTCAAAATACATGTATTTGGTAATGTTATTCTGTTTCTCCATAAAATGTATTTTGCATGCGTTTTAGCGTTTTGGTATGTAAGGAGCTCAAAAACATTTAAAGGCAAGTTCTTGGTAAAATTTGGTTTTATTCCCATGTAATGTGATTGCCCTGGCTTTTAGTGCATTATTGCGTAACACGCTCAAAAACACTGAAAAGACATGCAAAACCTCCCATATGAGGAAATTAAAGACCTTACCAGAAATCTGTCTTTTGAGTGTTTTTCAGCATGTTAGGCACCAAAACGATAAATAATAAGGAACTCACTCTATGTGGGAATCCAAAAGAAAATTACTGAAAACGTGTCTTCTCAGTGTTTTACGTAGAAAAACGCTAAAACTGATACAAACCAAACAATATCAAGAAGCAGAAAAACATTACCAAAATGTATATTTTGAGTGTTTTTGAGCTTGTTACCTACAAAAAAACGCGAAAATGGATACAAAGCACTCTATATTGGGAAACAAAGAGACATTGCGAGAAAAGTGTATAATGAATGTTTTATAGTTCAAAAAAACCACAAGGCAAAAAACGCAAAAACTCGTGTATATGGAGAAGTTTCCTATATAGAAAAATGCTGAAACTCATGAATAACACTCTTAATTGAGAAACAGAGCAACCTTACTAAATGTGTGTCAAAAACACTAAAAGACAAGTTCTTCGTTAAAGTTGGTTTTATTGAAATGTAATGTGATTGCCCTGCTTTTTAGTGCTTTATTGCCTAACACGCTCAAAAACACTCAAAGACACTTTTCTGGTAATGTCATTTTTTTTCCCACATAAAGCTAGTTTCGCATGGAATTTGGGGTTTTGGTAACTAAGAATGTAAAAAAACACTCAAAATACACGCATTTAGTAGGGTTGTTCTGTTTTTTGATTAACAGAGTTATTCATGAGTTTCAGTATTTTGGTATCTTAGAAACTTCTCCATAGTCGAGTTTTTGCGTTTTTTGCCTTGTGATTCTGGTGAAACTAGAAAACACTCATTATACACGTTTCTCGTTATGTCTTTTTTTTTCCTTATATAGAGTGCTTTGCATCCATATAAATATATATTTTTTTGGTAATGTTATTCTATTTCTTCATATTGGTTGGTTTAGATCCGTTTTAGCGTTTTTCTACGTAAATCTTTTAAAAGACACGTTTTCAGTAATTTTGTTTTGGATTTCCATATAGATTGACTTTGAAATTAATTATCGTTTTGGTGCCTAACATGCAGAAAAACACTTGAAAGACATGTTTCTTGTAAAATCGTAAAATTTTATCAGATAGGTGGCTTTGCATACAGTTTATGGTTTGGAACATAACTCCGAAAAATAAGGTAAAATTAACTTTTTCGATAATGTTTTCTCCACATAATCTCCCTGAATTTTGGCAGAATTTTGGCATCTTGGTACCTATGAACATCAATAACAAAAAAATAAAAATGGTATTTTTTATTTATTTATTTTTCTCTATAAAGAGTGTTATTTGTAGGTTTTAACGTTTTGGTATTTAAGGAACTTAAAAACATTCATAATACACATTTCTCGTTATGTCCTTTCCTTTCCCAAATATGGGGATCTTTGCATGTATTTAAGCGTTTTTATAGGTAACATGATAAAAAAAACACACAAAACACTTGTTTTTGGTAATGTTATTCTGCTTCTCCATAAAGGAGTGTTTTGCATGCGTTTTAGCGATTTGGTATGTAAGGAGCTGAAAAACACTTCAAGGCAAGTTCTTGGTAAAAGTTGGATTTATTCCAATGTAATATGATTGCCCTGCTTTTTAGTGCTTTATTGCCTAACACGCTCAAAAACACTGAAAAGATACTTCTGGTAATGTCATTTTTTTTTCCCACATAAAGCTAGTTTCGCATGCTATTTAGGGTTTTGCGAAAAATGTGAAAAAAAACACTCAAAATACACGCATTTGGTAATGTTATTCTGTTTCTCAATTAAGATTGTTATTCATGAGTTTCAGCATATTGGTATCTAAAAGACTTCTTTATATACACGAGTTTTTGCGTTTTTTGCCTTGTGGTTCCTGTGAACCACAAGTTCTGTTGTCCGAAAATAATAAGACACTCATTATACATGTTTCTCGTAATGTCCTTTTCTTTCCCAATAGGGAGTGCTTTGCATCCATTTTCGCGTTTTTTGTAGGTAACAAGCTCAAAACACCCAAAATATACCTCTTTGGTAATGTTATTCTATTTCTTCATATTGGTTGGTTTTCATCTGTTTTAGCGTTTTTCTACGTAAAACACCGAAAAGACACGTTTTCAGTAATTTTGTTTTCGATTCCCAAAGAATATTCCCAGAATTTTGGAATCTTAGTGTCTATGAAGATGAATAACAAAACAAAAAAAAATTTATTTTCTTTTTTGTTTCTCTAGAAAGAGTGTTATTTATGGGTTTTAGCTTTTTTGGTACTTAAGGAACTTAAAAACACTCATAATACACGTTTCTCGTAATGTCCTTTCGTTTCCCAAAAATAGGGTTCTTTGCATGTATTTAAGCGGTTTTATTGGTAACATGATCAAAAACACTCAAAATACATGTTTTTGGTAATGTTCTTCTGTTTCACCATAAAGTGTATTTTGGATGCTTTTTAGTCTTTTGGTATATAAGGAGCTCAAAAACACTTAAAGGCAAGTTCTTGGTAAAAATTCGTTTTACTCCAATGTAATGTGATTGCACTCTTTTTTAGTGCTTTATTACCTAACACGCTCAAAAACACTCAAAAGACATTTTTCTGGTAATGTCATTTTTTTCCCACATAAAGCTGGTTTCGCATGCAATTTGGGGTTTTGGTAACTAAAGATGTGAAAACCACTCAAAATACACGCATTTAGTAAGATTGTTCTGTTTCTCAATTAAAAGTGTTGTTCCAGAGTTTCAGCATTTTGGAATGTAAAAAAACTTCTCTATATACACGAGTTTTTGCGTTTTTTGCCTTGTAGTTCTTGTGAAACTATAAAACACTCATTATACACTTTTCTCGTAATGTCGTTTTGCTTCCCAATATAGAGTGCTTTCCATCCATTTTTGCGTTTTTTGTAGGTAACAATTTCAATAACACTCAATATATTCCTTTTTGGTAATATTATTTTATTTCTTCATATTGGTTGGTTTGCATCCGTTTTAGCGTTTTTCTACGCCAAACACCGAAAAGACACGTTTTTAGTAATTTTGTTTTGGATTCCCATATAGATTGATTTTCATGTTATTTATCGTGTTGGTTCCTAACACGCTGAAAAACACTCATAAGACCGTTTTCTGGCAAAGACGTTTAATTTCCCCATATAGGTCGCTTTTCATTGACTTTAGGGGTTTGGTACATAACAGTCCGAAAAAAAAAGCTAAATTTAACTTTTTTGATAATGTTCTTATTTCACATAATTTCCTGAATTTTGCCCGAATTTTGGCATCTCGGTACCTGTGAAAATGAAAAAGAAAGAAAAAATAAATATTGTATTTTTTTATTTATTTATTGTTTCTCAATAAAGAGTGTTATTTGTGGCTTTTAGCTTTTTGGTAATTAATGAACTTAAAAATACTCATAATACACGTTTCTCGTAATCTCCTTTTGTTTCCAAAAAATACTGTTCTTTGCATGTATTTAAGCGTTTTTATTGGTAACATGATCAAAAACACTCAAAATACATGTTTTTTGTAAAGTTATTCTGTTTCACCATAAAGAGTGTTTTGCATACGTTTTAGTGTTTTGGTATATAAGGAGCTCAAAAACACTTAAAGGCAAGTTCTTGGTAAAAATTCGTTTTCCTCCAATATAATGTGATTGCTCTCCTTTTTAGTGCTTTATTGCCTGATAGTCATTTTTTTTTTCCACAAATCTATTTTCGCATGCAATTTGGGTTTTGGTAACTAAGAATGTGAAAAGCACTCAAAATACAAGCATTCATTAAGGTTGTTCTGTTTCTCAATTAGGAGTGTTATACATGAGTTTTAGCATTTTTGTATCTAGGAAACTTCTCCATATACACGAGATTTTGCGTTTTTTGCCTTGTGGTTCTTTTGAACTATAAAACACTCATTATACACTTTTTTTGCAATGTCCTTTTGTTTCCCAATATAGAGTGCTTTGCATCAATTTTCGCGTTTTTTGTAGGTATCAAGCTCAAAAACACTCAAAATATATCTTTTTAGTAACTTTTTTCTTTTTCTTGATATTGGTTGCTTTGCATCCGTTTTAGCGTTTTTCTACGTAAAACACTGAGAAGACACGTTTTCAGTAACTTTGTTTTGGATTCTTATATAGAGTGAGTTCCTTATTATTTATCGTTTTGCTGCCTAACATGCTAAAAAAACACTCAAAACACAGATTTCTGGTAAGGTCGTTTAATTTCCTCATATAGGAGACTTTGCATGCAATTTAGGGTTTGGTACATAACAGACCGAAAAAAAAAGCTGAAATTAACTTTTTTGATAATATTCTTTTATCATATGATTGCCCTAAACTTTCCCAGAATTTTTGCATCTCGGTACCTATGAAGATGAATAACAAAAAAAAAAAATCCCTATTTTTTTTTTCTAAATAAAGAGTGTTATTTATGGGTTTTAGGTTTTTGGTACTTAAGGAACTTAAAAAAAAACACTCATAATACACGTTTCTTGTAATGTCCTTTTGTTTCCCAAACATAATGTTATTTGCATGTATTTAAACGTTTTTATAGATAACATGATCAAAAACACTCAAAATACATGTTTTTGGTAATGTTATTCTGTTTCTCTAAAGTTTGTTTTGCATGCGTTTTAGCAGTTTGGTATATAAGGAGCTCAAAAACACTTAAAGGCAAGTTTTTGGTATAAATTGGTGTGATTCCAATGTAATATGATTGCCCAGCTATTTAGTGCTTTATTGCCTATCACCCTCAAAAACACTCAAAAGACACTTTTCTGGTAAAGTCATTTTTTTTCCCACAAATCTATTTTCGCATGCAATCTGTGGTTTTGGTAACTAAGAATGTGAAAAGCACTCAAAATACACGCATTTAGTAAGGTTGTTCTGTTTGTCAATTAAGAGTGTTATTCATGAGTTTCAGCATTTTCGTATCTAGGAACCTTTTCCATATACACGAGTTTTTGTGTTTTTTGCCTTTTGGTTCTTTTGAACTATAAAAAACTCATTATACACTTTCCTTACAAAGTATTTTTTGTTTTCTAATATAGAGTGCTTTGTATCAAATTTCGCGTTTTTTTGTTGGTAACAAGCTCAAAAACACTCAAAATATTCCTTTTTGGTAATGTTTTTCTATTTCTTTATATTGGTTTGTTTGCATCCGTTTTAGCGTTTTTCTACGTAAAACACAGAAAAAACACGTTTTCAGCAACTTTGTTTTGGATTCTCATATAGAGTGAGTTCTTTATTATTTATCGTTTTGGTGGCTAACATGCTGAAAAACACTCAAAAAACAGATTTCTGGTAAGGTCGTTTAATTTCCTCATATAGGAGTCTTTGGATACACTTTAGGGTTTGGTACATAAGAGTCCGAAAAAAAAGCTAAAATTAACTTTTTTGATAATTTTCTTTGATCATATAATAGCCCTGAATTTTCCCAGAATTTTGGCATCTTGGTACCTATGAAAAATCCTATTTTTTTTATTTTCTTACTTTTTTTTTTTCTAAATAAAGAGTGTTATTTGTGGGTTTTAGCTTTTTGGTATTTAAGGAACTTAAAAACACTTATAATAAACATTTCTCGTAATGTCCTTTCGTTTCGCGAATGTAAGGTTCTTTGCGTGTATTTAAGCGTTTTTATAGATAACATGATCAAAAACAATCAAAATATATGTTTTTGGTAATTATATTCTGTTTCTCCATAAAAGGTGTTTTGCATGCGTTTTAGCGTTTTGGTATGTAATGAGCTCAAAAACACTTAAAGGCAAGTTCTTGGTAAAAGTTGTTTTTATTCCCATGTAATGTGATTGCCCTGCTTTTTATTGCTTTATTGCCTAACACGCTCAAAACACTCAAAAGACACTTTTCTGGTAATACCATTTTCTTTCCCACATAAAGCTAGTTTTGCATGGAATTTGTGGTTTTGGTAACTAAGAATGTGAAAAAAACTCAAAACACAGACATTAATAAGGTTGTTCTATTTCTTAATTAAAAGTGTTATTCATGAGTTTCTGCATTTTGGTATGTAAGAAACTTTTCTAATACACACATTTGGTAAGGTATTTCTGTTTCAAAATTAAAAGTGTTATTCATGAGTTTCATCTTTTTGGTATGTAAGAAACTTCTTTATGTACACGAGTTTTTGAGTTTTTTTTACCTTGTGGTTCTTGTCAAACTATAAAACACTCATGCACGTTTCTCGTAATGTCCTTTTCTTTGCCAATATAAAGTGCTTTCCATCCATTTTTGCTTTTTTTTGTAGGCAACAAGCTCAAAAGCACATCAAAATATATCTTTTTGGTAATGTTATTCTATTTCTTCATATTGGTTGGTTTACATCCGTTTTAGCGTTTTTTTAAGTAAATAACTGAAAAGACACGTTATCAGTAATATTGTTGAAATTGCTGAAAAACACTCAAAAGACAGGTTTCTTGTAAAGTCGTGTAATTTACCCATATAGGTGGATTTGCATGCACTTCAGGGTTTGTAGATAACTCCGGAAAAAAGCTAAAATTTTTTTTGTTTATATTGATTTTTTTTTTACAAAATTTCCATGAATTTTGCCAGAATTTTGGCATCTCGGTACCTATGAAGATAAATATATAAAAAAAATTTCTCTCTATAAAGAGTGTTATTTGTGGGTTTTAGCTTTTTGGTACCTATGGAACTTAAAAACTCTCATAATACACGATTTTTGTAATGTCCTTTTGTTATACAAACATAGGGTCCTTTACACGTATTTAAGCGTTTTTATAGGTTACATGATCAAAAACACTCAAAATACATGTTTTCGGTAATGTTATTCTGTTTCTCCATAAAAGATGTTTTGCATGCGTTTTACTGATTTGGTATGTAAGGAGTTAAAAAACACTTAAAGGCAAGTTCTTCGTAAAATTTGGTTTTATTCCCATGTAATGTGAATGTTCTGCTTTTTAGTGCTTTGTTGCATATCACGCTCAAAAACACTAAAAAGACACTTTTTTGGTAATGTCATTTTTTTTCCCACATGAAGGTAGTTTCGCATGTAATTTGGCATTTTCGTAATTAAGAATGTGAAAAACACTCAAAATACACAATGTGGTAAGGTAGTTCTGTTTATCGATTAAAAGTGTTATTCATGCATTTCATCATTTTGGTATGTAAGAAATTTCTCTATATACACGAGTTTTTGCATTTATTGCCTTGTGGTTCTTTTAAAACTATAAAACACTCCACGTTTCTCGTAATGTCCTTTTGTTTCCTAATATAGAGTGCTTTACATCCATTTTTGCATTTTTTTGTAGGTAACAAGCTCAAAAACACTCAAAATATATCTTTTTTGGTAATGTTATTCTATTTCTTCATATGAGTTGGTTTGCATCTGCTTTAGCGTTTTTCTACGTAAAACACTGAAAAGACACGTTTTCAGTAATTTTTTTTTTGGATTCACATATTGACTGACTTCCATATTATTTATCGTTTTGGTGCCTAACATGCTGAAAAACACTGAAAAGACAGGTTTCTGGTAAAGTCGTTTAACTTCCCTATATAGGTGGCTTTGCATGCATTTAAGGGTTTGGTACATAACACTCTGAAAAAAAAAGCTATAATTAACTTTTTTGGTAATGTTCTTTTTTCCACATAAATTCCTTGAATTTTGGCAGAATTTTGGCATATCGTTACCTAAAAGGATGAATAACAAAAAAAAAAATCCCTTTTTTTATTTATTTTTTTATTATTTTTTTCTAAATAAAAAGTGTTATTTGTGGTTTTTAGCTTTTAGGTACTGAAGGAACTTAAAAAAACACTCATAATACACGTTTTTCGTAATGTTCTTTCGTTTCCCAAACATAAGGTTCTTTGCATGTATTGAAGCGTTTTTATAGATAACATGATCAAAAACACTCAAAATACATATATTTCGTAATATTATTCTGTTTCTCCATAAAATGTATTTTGCATGCGTTTTAGCGTTTTTGTATGTAAGGAGCTCAAAAATACTTAAAGGGAAGTTTTTGGTAAAATTTGGTTTTATTCCCATGTAATGTGATTGCCCTTCCTTTTTAGTGCTTTATTGCGTAACACGCTCAAAAACACTCAAAAGGCATGCAAGGCCTCGCATATGAGGAAATTAAAGACCTTACCAGAAATCTGTCTTTTGAGTGTTTTTCAGCATGTTAGGCACCAAAACGATAAATAATAAGGAACTCACTCTATGTGGGAATCCAAAAGAATATTACTGAAAACGTGTCTTCTCAGTGTCTTACGTAGAAAAACGCTAAAACTGATGCAAACCAACCAATATCAAGAAGCAGAAAAACATTACCAAAAATGTATATTTTGAGTGTTTTTGAGCTTGTTACCTATAAAAAAACGCAAAAATTGATACAAAGCACTCTATATTGGGAAACAAAGGGACATTGCGAGAAAAGTGTATAATGAATGTTTTATAGTTCAAAAAAACCACAAGGCAAAAAACGCAAAAACTCGTGTATATATGGAGAAGTTTCCTAGATATCAAAATGCTGAAACTCATGAATAACACTCTTAATTGAGAAACAGAACAACCTTACTAAATGCGTGTCAAAAACACTAAAAGGTAAGTTCTTCGTAAAAGTTGGTTTTATTCCCATGTAATGTGATTGTTCTGCTTTTTAGTGCTTTATTGCATATCACGCTCAAAAACACTCAAAAGACACTTATCTGGTAACATATTTTTTTCCCACATAAAGCTAGTTTTGCATGTAATTTGGGATTTTCGTAACTAAGAATGTGAAAAAACACTCAAAATACACACATTTGGTAAGGTAGTTCTGTTTCTCAATTAAAAGTGTTATTCATGAGTTTTAGCATTTTCGTATGTAAGAAACTTCTCTATATACACGAGTTTTTGCGTTTTTTTGTCTTGTGGTTCTTGTGAAACTATAAAACAATCATTATACACGTTTCTCTAAATGTCCTTTTTTTCTTCCCAATATAGAGTGCTTTTACATCCATTTTCGCGTTTTTTGTAGGTAAAAAGCTCAAAAAGACTTTTTGGTAATGTTATTCTATTTCTTCATATTCGTTGCTTTGCAACCGTTTTAGCGTTTTTTTCTACGTAAAACATTGAAAAGACACGTTTTCAGTAATTTAGTTTTGGATTCACATATTGACTGACTTCCATATTATTTATCGGTTTGGTGCCTAAAATGCTGAAAAATACTGAAAACAAAGGTTTCTGGTAAAGTCGTTTAATTTCCTCATATAGATGGCTCTGCATGCACTTTAGGGTTTGGTAAATAACAATCCGAAAAAAAGCTATAATTAACTTTTTTGATAATGTTCTTTTTTCCACATAAATTCCCTGAATTTTGGCAGAATTTTTTTTTCTCTCTTTAAAGACTGTTATTTGTGGGTTTTAACGTTTTGCTACTTAAGGAACTTAAAAACATTCATAATACACGTTTCTCTTAATGTCCTTTCGTTTCCCAAAGATAGGGTTTTTTGCATGTATTTAAGCGTTTTTACAGGTAACATGATCAAAAACACTTAAACCTGTTTTTTGTAATGTTTTTCTGCTTCTCCATAAAGGAGTGTTTTGCATGCGTTTTAGCGCTTTGGTATGCTGAAAAACACATAATGGCAAGTTCTTGGTCAAAGCTGGTTTTATTCCCATGTAATGTGATTGCCCTGCTTTCTAGTGCTTTATTGCCTAACACGCTCAAAAACACTCAAAAGACACTTCTGGTAATGTCATTTTTTTCCCATATAAAGGTAATTTCGCATGCTATTTGTGATTTTGCTAACTAAGAATGTGAAAACACTGAAAATACACGCTTTTGGTAAGATTGTTCTGTTTCTCAATTAAGATTGTTATTCATGAGTTTCAGCATTTTGGTATCTAAGAAACTTCTTTATATACACGAGTTTTTGCGCTTTTTGCCTTGTGGTTCTTGTGAACCACGAGTTCTTTTGCTTGAAAATAATAAGACACTCATTATACACGTTTCTCGTAATGTCCTTTTGTTTCCCAATAGGGAGCGCTTTGCATCCATTTTCACCTTTTTTGTAGGTAACAAGCTCAAAAACACTCAAAATATAGCTTTTTTGTTATGTTATTCTATTTTTTTTTTCATATTGGTTGCTTTGCATCCCTTTTAGCGTTTTTGTACGTAAAACACCGAAAAGACACGTTTTTACTAATTTTGTTTTGGATTCCCATATAGAGTGACTTCCATATTATTTATCGTTTTGGTGCCTAACATGCTGAAAAACACTCATAAGACAGTTTTCTGGCAAAGACGTTTGATTTCCCCATATAGGTGGTTTTGCATGCACTTTAGGGTTTGCTACATAACAGTCGAGAAAAAAACAACAACTAAAATTTACTTTTTTGATAATGTTCTTATTTCATAAAATTTCATGAATTTTGCTCGAATTTTGGCATCTCGGTACCTGTGAAGATGAATAAGAAAGAAAAAAAAAATATCGTATTTTTTTATTTATTTATTTATTTTTTTTTTCTCAATAGAGTTATTTGTTGCCTTTAGCTCTTTGGTACTTAATGAATTTAAAAACACTCATAATACATGTTTCTCGTAAAGTCCTTTCGTTTCCCACAAATAGGGTTCTTAGCATGTATTTAAGCGTTTTATTGGTAAAAACACTCAAAATACATGATTTTGGTAATGCTATTCTGTTTCTCCATAAAGTGTGTTTTGCATGCGTTTTAGCGTTTTGGTATATAAGGAGCTGAAAAACACTTAAAGGCAAGTTCTTGGTAAACATTGGTTTTATTCCCATGTAATGTGATTGCCCTTCTTTTTAGTGCTTTACTGCCTATCACTTTCAAAAACACTCAATAGACACTTTTCTGAAAATGTCGTTTTTTTTATAACATAAAGCTGGTTTCGCAATCAATTTGGGTTTTGGGTAACTAAGAATGTGAAAAGCATTCAAAATACACGCATTTAGTAAGGTTGTTCTGTTTTTCAATTAAGAGTGTTATTAATGAGTTTCAGCATTTTGGTATCTAGGAAACTAGCTAGTTTCGCATGTAATTTGGGATTTTCGTAACTAAGAATGTGAAAAACACTCAAAATACACACATTTTGTAAGGTAATTCTGTTTCTCAATTAAAAGTGTTATTCATGATTTTCATCATTTTGGTATCTAAGAAACTTCTCTAGGTACACGAGTTTTTGCGTTTTTTGCCTTTTGGTTCTTGTGGAACTATAAAACACTCATTATACACGTTTCTCAGAATGTCCTTTTGTTTTGCAATACTTTGCATCCATTTTTGCATTTTTTTTAGGTAACAAGCTCAAAAGCATTCAAAATATACATTTTTGGTAATGTTATTCTATTTCATCATATTGGTTGGTTTGCATCCTTTTTAGCGTTTTTCTACGTAAAACTTTGAAAAGACACGTTTTCAGTAATTTTGTTTTCGATTCCCATATTAAGTGACTTCCATGTTATTATGGTTTTGGTGCCTAACATACTGAAAAAAACTGAAAAGTAAGGTTTCTCGTAAAGTCGTTTAATTTCCTCATGTAGGTGGCTTTGCATTCACTTAAGAGTTTGGTACATAACATTCCGAAAAAAAAGCTAAAATTAACTTTTTTGAAAATATTTGATAACATAAAAAAAAAAAAATTGTCGTTTTTATATATATTTATTTATTTTTTCTTTATAAAGAGTGTTATTTGTGGGTTTTATTTTTTTAGTTACTAAGGAACTTAAAAACACTCATAATACATGTTTCTCTAAAGACAAAACTCTTCCTCCACACAAAACTACAAGCACCTAATAACACACACACCCTTCACTCCAAAAATTTTAAAATCATGGCGACTCCTACACCAGCCTCGGAGTCCCCATCTGGGGAGGGGACCATAAATGTCCCCAGGTCGGACTGCCTTTCCGTCGACGACCCTAAGTGTCTTGACACCCCCCTCAACTTTTTCTTCATTAACTTCTGCAACATTCGCGGTCTAAGATCTAATTTTCAATCTGTAGAACACCACCTCTCCTCTTCTAAACCTCATCTTCTTTTCCTCACTGAAACTCAGGTGTCTGAGGCAACTGACAGTAGCCCCTTTTCTGTTCCCTCCTACTTTCTCTATCCTCATTTTCGATCCAAAGCTGGATGCTGCGTTTACGTGCGCAATGACTTAACCTGCTCTCGTGCCCACGCTTATGAATCTTCCGAGTTTTCCACCATCTGACTGCGACTACAGAGTCATTCTCATACTAAATTTATCTGTGCTGTATACCTCTCTCCTAACTCCTCTGACTATAAGAAATTCTTTGACTACTTAACTTCCAAAGTGGAGCACATTCTAACCCTCTTCCCTTTTGCAGAGATCTCCATTCTTGGAGACTTCAATGTTCACCACCAGCTTTGGCTTTCCTCTCCCTTCACTGACCATCCTGGTGAACTAGCCTACAACTTTGCTATCCTCCATGACCTAGAGCAATTGGTGCAACACCCTACTCGATTTCCTGACCGTCTTGGAGATACGCCCAACATTCTTGACCTCTTCCTGACCTCTAATCCTTCTGCTTATGCTGTCACCCTTTCTTCTCCGTTGGGCTCCTCCGATCACAATCTCATATCTTTATCTTGTCCTATCACTCCAATCCCTCCTCAGGATCCCCCTAAGCGAAGGTGCCTCTGGCGTTTTGCCTCTGCTAGTTGGGGGGACCTGAGGAGGTATTTTGCTGATTTTCCTTGGAATGACTACTGCTTTCGTGTCAGAGACCCGTCTTTGTGTGCTGAGCGCATAACAGAGGTGATAGTGTCTGGCATGGAGGCGTACATTCCTCACTCTTTTTCTCGTCCTAAACCTTCTAAACCTTGGTTTAACACAGCTTGTTCTCGTGCTATACATGATAGAGAGGTGGCCCACAAAAAGTACTTAAGCCTTCCTTCACCAGAATCTCATGCACTTTATATTTCTGCCCGGAACCATGCCAAGTCTGTTCTCCAACAAGCCAAAAACTCCTTCATTAACAGAAAATGTTAAAACCTTTCAAGATCTAACTCCCCTCGTGATTTCTGGCATCTAGCCAAAAATATCTCCAATAACTTTGCTTCTTCTTCTTTCCCTCCTCTACTTCAACCAGATGGCACCCCTGCTATCACATCTATTTCTAAAGCTGAACTCTTTGCTCAAACCTTTGCTAAAAACTCTACCTTGGACGATTCTGGGCTTGTTCCTCCCTCTCCTCCACCCTCTGACTACTTCATGCCACGTATTAAAATTCTCCGTAATGATGTTTTCCATGCCCTCGCTGGCCTAAACCCTCGGAAGGCTTATGGACCTGATGGGGTCCCTCCTATTGTTCTCCGAAACTGTGCCTCCGTGCTTGCACCTTGCCTAGTCAAACTCTTTCAGCTCTGTCTGTCAACATCTACCTTTCCTTCTTGCTGGAAGTTTGCCTACATTCAACCTGTTCCTAAAAAGGGTGACCGCTCTAATCCCTCAAACTACCGTCCTATTGCTTTAATTTCCTGCTTATCTAAAGTTTTTGAATCTATCCTTAACAGGAAGATTCTTAAACATCTATCACTTCACAACCTTCTATCTGATCGCCAGTATGGGTTCCGTCAAGGCCGCTCTACTGGTGATCTTCTGGCTTTCCTTACTGAGTCTTGGTCATCCTCTTTTAGAGACTTTGGTGAAACTTTTGCTGTTGCCTTGGACATATCAAAAGCTTTTGATAGAGTCTGGCACAAAGCTTTGATTTCCAAACTACCCTCCTACGGTTTCTATCCTTCTCTCTGTAACTTCATCTCAAGTTTCCTTTCTGACCGTTCTATTGCTGCTGTGGTAGACGGTCACTGTTCTTCTCCTAAATCTATTAACAGTGGTGTTCCTCAGGGTTCTGTCCTGTCACCCACTCTCTTCTTATTATTCATTAATGATCTTCTAAATCAAACTTCTTGTCCTATCCACTCCTATGCTGATGATACCACCCTGCACTTTTCCACGTCATTTCATAGACGTCCAACCCTTCAGGAGGTAAACATATCACGCAGGGAAGCCACAGAACGCCTGACTTCTGATCTTTCTAAAATTTCTGATTGGGGCAGGGCAAACTTGGTATTGTTCAATGCCTCAAAAACTCAATTCCTCCATCTATCAACTCGACACAATCTTCCAGACAACTATCCCCTCTTCTTCAATGACACTCAACTGTCCCCCTCGTCTACACTGAACATCCTCGGTCTGTCCTTTACTTATAATCTGAACTGGAAACTTCACATCTCATCTCTAGCTAAAACAGCTTCTATGAAGTTAGGTGTTCTGAGACGTCTCCGCCAGTTTTTCTCACCCCCCCAGCTGCTAACTCTGTACAAGGGCCTTATCCGTCCATGTATGGAGTATGCTTCACATGTCTGGGGGGGTTCCACTCATACTGCTCTTCTAGACAGGGTGGAATCAAAAGCTTTTCCTCTCCTCTAACTGACTGTCTTCAGCCCCTCTCTCACCGCCGCAATGTTGCATATCTAGCTGTCTTCTACCGCTATTTTCATGCCAACTGCTCTTCTGATCTTGCTAACTGCATGCCTCCCCTCCTTCCGCGGCCTCGCTGCACAAGACTTTCTTCTTTCTCTCACCCCTATTCTGTCCACCTCTCTAACGCAAGAGTTAACCAGTATTCTCAATCATTCATCCCTTTCTCTGGTAAACTCTGGAACTCCTTGCCTGCTTCTGTATTTCCACCATCCTATGACTTTAATTCCTTCAAGAGGGAGGTTTCAAGACACTTATCCACCAATTTTTGACCACTGCTTTGACCCTTTTAAGGGACTGGCATTTCAGTGGGCATTTTTTTTTATTAGATTTTTGTTGCCCTTGGCCAGTATCCTTCCCACATAAAAAAAAAAAAAAAAATTGTCCTTTCGTTTCCCAAACATAGGGTTCTTTGCATGTATTTTCGCGTTTTTATAGGTAGCATGATCAAAAACCCTCAAAATACATGTTTTTGGTAATGTTATTCTAATTCTCCATAAAGGGTGTTTTGCATTCGTTTTAGCGTTTTGGTATGTAAGGAGCTCAAAAAAAATTAAAGGGGAGTTCTTGGTAAAAGTTGGTTTCATTCCCATGTAATGTTATTGCCCTGCTTTTTAGTGCTTTATTGCCTAACACGCTCAAAAACACCCAAAGTCACTTTTCTGGTAATGTCATTTCTTACCAACATAAAGCTAGTTTTGCATGCAATTTGGGGTTTTGATAAATAAGAATGTGAAAAATACTTAAAATACACGCATTTCGTAATGTTGTTATGTTTTTCATTTAAGAGTGTTATTCATGAGTACCAGCGTTTTGGTAACTAAGAAACTTCTCCATATACACGAGTTTTTGCGTTTTTTGCCTTGTGGTTCTTGTGAAACTATAAAACACTCATTATTCACGTTTCTCGTAATGTCCTTTTGTTTCCCAATATAGAGTGCTTTGCATCCTTTTTCGCGTTTTTTGTAGGTAACAAGATTAAAAACACTCAAAATATACCATTTTGGTAATATTCTATTTCTTCATATTTGTTGGTTTGCATCCGTTTTAGCGTTTTTCTACCAAAAACACAGATAAGGCACGTTTTCAGTATTTTGTTTTGGATTCTCATATAGAGTGACTTCCATATTATTTATCGTTTTGATGCCTAACAAGCTGAAAATCACTCAAAAGACAGGTTCCTGATGAAGTCGTTTAATTTCCTCATATAGGTGGCTTTGCATGCACTTTAGGGTTTGGTAAATAACAGTCCGAAAAAAAAGGTAAAATTAACTTTTTTGATAATGATCTTTTATCACATAATTGCCCTGAATTTTCCCAGAATTTTGGCATCTCGGTACCTATGAAGATGAATAAAAAAAAAATAAAAAAATTCCTGTTTTTCTATTTATTTATTTATTTTTTCTAAATAAAGAGTGTTACTTGTGGGGTTTAGCTTTTTGGTTCTTAAGAAACTTGAAAACACTCATAATACACGTTTCTCGTAATATCCTTTCCTTTCCAAAACATAAGGTTCTTTGCATGTATTTAAGCGTTTTTTATAGATAACATGATTAAAAAACACTCAAAATACCTGTTGTTGGTTATGTTATTTTGTTTCTATATAAAGTGTGTTTTGCATTCTTTTTAGCGCATATAAGGAGCTGAAAAACACTTAAAGGCAAGTTCTTGGTAAACGTTGGTTTTATTCCATGTAATGTGATTGCCCTGCTTTTTAGTGCTTTATTGCCTAACACTTTCAAAAACACTCAAAAGACACTTTTCTGGTAATGTCATTTTTTTTTCCCACATAAAGCTATATTCGCATGGAATTTCGTTTTTTTTTTAACTAAGAATGTGAAATAACACTCAAAATACACGCATTTAGTGAGGTTGTTCTGTTTTTCAGTTAAGAGTTTTATTCATGAGTTTAAACATTTTGGTATCTAAGAAACTTCTCCATATATACGAGTTTTTGTGTTTTTTGCCTTGTGGATCTTGTGAAACTATAAAACACTCATTATACACGTTTCTCGTAATGTCCTTTTGTTTCCCAATATAGAGTGCTTTGCATGCATTTTCGCGTTTTTTGTAGGTAACAAGTTCAAAAACACTCAAAATATACGTTTTTGGTGATGTTTTTCTATTTCTTCGTATTGGTTGGTTTGCATCCGTTTTAGCGTTTTTCTACGTAAAACACTGAGAAGACATGTTTTCAGTAATTTTGTTTTGGATTCCCATATTGAGTGACTTCAATGGTATTTATCGTTTTGGTGCGTAACATGCTAAAAAAAACACTCAAAAAACAGGTTTCTTGTAAAGTCGTTTAATTTCCATATATAGATGGCTTTCCATGCACTTTAGGGTTTGGTACATAACAGTTCGAAAAAAAATCTTAAATAAACTTTTTGATAATGTTCTTTTTTCCATATAATTTCCCTGAATTTTGCCAGAATTTTGGCATCCTGGTACCTATGAAGATGAATAACAAAAAAAAAAAAATTGCTATTTTTTTATTTATTTATTTATTTTTTTTTTTTTCTATAAAGACTGTTATTTGTGGGTTTTAGCTTTTTCGTACTTAAGGAACTTAAAAACACTCATAATACATGTTTCTCATAATGTCCTTTCGTTTCCCAAATATAGGGTTCTTTGCATGTATTTAAGCGTTTTTATAGCTAACGATCAAAAACACTCAAAATACATGTTTTTGGTAATGTTTTTCTGTTTCTCCATAAAGGGTGTTTTGCATGCATTTTAGCGTTTCAATAGGTAAGGAGCTCAAAAACACTGAAAGGCAAATTCTTGGTAAAATTTGGTTTTATTCATATGTAATGTGATTGCCCTGCTTTTTATTGGATTATTGCCTAACACGCTCAAAAACACTCAAAAGACACTCTTCTGGTAATGTCTTTTTTTTTTTTCCACATAAAGCTAGTTTCGCATGCAATTTGGGGTTTTGGTAACTAAGAATGTGAAAAACACTCAAAATACACGCATTTGCTAAGGTTGTTCTGTATCTCAATTAAGAGTGTTATTCATGAGTTTCAGCGTTTTGGTACCTAAGAGTCTCAAAAACACTCATAATGCACGTTTCTCGTAATGTCGGTCTTTTTCTTCATATAGGGTGCTTTGCATGCATTTTGGCATTTTTTTTTCACGTAATAGCTGAAAAACACTGAAAATACACGCTTTTGGTAATAAGAACATAAGAACATAAGAAATAAGTAAATCTGCAAGAAGGCATCAAGCCTACAAGTGGCAGTACTTGTATGAAATATGCCTTCCTATTTCCACCTATATTCCCCCTCCATAAATGTGTAATTTTCTTTTACTGTTCCCAAATGCCTCAGCAGTAACAGCTTGATTACTACTACGCCCGTTCCAATCATCTACTACTCTATTTGAACATTTTTTCAACATCAAGTTTTCAGGCTTGAACCCGTTTTTCTTGTTCTATCATATTTACAGATTCTAAGAATTTTCCTTATGTTCCCTTTATTATAACCCATATACCACTAAAAGACTTTTATTAGGTCCACTCTTAACCTACGTCTCTTTAAAGAATGTAAATTTAACAGCTTGAATATCGCTTCGTAAGGAATACTCCTGATCCCCTGTATCCTTTTAGTCATTTTCCTCTGTACTGATTCTAATAGACCTTTATCCTTCCTGTGATGTGGTGACCATAATTGGACAGTGTAGTCTAGATGAAGTCTGACCAGCGCCAAATGTAACTTCAATATTACTTCGGGAGTTCTACTTTTAGCACCCCTGAAAATGAATCATAATACACTATTTGCTTTGTATCTGGCCTCTTTCCATTGCTTTCTTAGACGGAGTTCAGATATAACCTTAAATCTCAAATCTTTTACTTACCCTGAACCTAACAGAACTTGGTTGTTCATTGTGTAACTACTGTGTGGGTTTCTTCTACTTACGCTAAGTGCTTTCTTTGCATTTGTTGACATTAAACTGCATTTGTCATCTGTCCGTCCATTCGTTGAACCTATTCAAATCTGCCTGCAAGGCGATGGTATGCGATTCTGACCTAATTAATCTACATATTCTCGTGTCATCCGCAAATTTACTAACAACACTACTAATTCCACTATCCAAGCCATTGACATATATTACAAACAACATCGGCCCTAATACTAATAATCACTTTGTCACCCCACTAATTACTTGACCCCACTCCGATTTAGAGCCGTTTATTACAACACTGTCACCTGACGCTTAGCCATGACCTTATCCAATCTAAACACCTCATATCTCTCGTGCGCCCTAACATTTCTCAGTAGCCTCTGAAGGGATACCTTGTCAAACGCTTTACTAAAGTCCTGATATAGGATGCCATAACTATTACCATTATCTGCCGCCTTGTAAACCTTACTGTATAAACTTACCAAGTTTCTCAGGTAAGACTCCCCATTCCAGAAGCCGTGCTGTAACTGAGTTATCAAGTTATGTTTGTCTAAATGCTCTTAAATGTTCTTCGCTATTATTGACTCCATTATTTTACATTCAACAGAAGTTAAGCTGACAGGTTAGACGTTAAAGTTTTATCTCCTTTCTTAAAGGTAGGTACTATATTCGCCTGCCTCCAAATTACCGATACCTCACATGACTAAAGTGATTTCCTAAGGACAGAAACTAACAGATTACTTATAACCTTTTTCCTTTCCTTAAATACTGTGGAATATATTTCATCTGGTCCTGGTGACTTGAACTTTTCAACTTATCTATCTCCTGTTCCACTATCTCTTTTAGTCATGGTAATATCTTTCAGCTTCTCATCCTCTTCTACTCTAAATACCTTCTCACTATTCGGCAAATCCTGCATGTTTTCCTGGTCAAAGACAATTAAAAAAATACTCGCTCACAATTTTACTAATCTCTTCTCAACAACTAATCAGGTCCCATTCTGCTGTCTTTAAGGAACTATTGTTTCTCTATTCTTCGTCTTATATGCCTGATAAAATCCCTTGAGGTCCATCTTCGCTTGGCTGGCTACCTTTAATTCATAACTATTTTTAGCTTTCCTTGCTAAACTCCTGACTTTTCTAATTCATTATATTATGGCCTTAAACCACTTCCCCTGTCTTTAATCTCATATATACTTCTCCTTCGCCCTATGTAGTGTTTTAACCTCAGTCATCCATTTAGGATCATTCTTCTGCGATCTTTTTCTTCTGTAAGGGATGTTCCCTAACTTTCCTGAATGTAATTTATCAACGAAATATTTATTTCGCTTCTCCATAAAGGGTGTTTTGCATGGGTTTTAGCGTTTCTGTACATAAGAACCTATAAAACACGTTTTTAGTAATGTTGTTTTGTATTCCTTTATAGAGTGCTTTCCATGCTTTTTAGCGTTCTGGTGTCTAACACGTTGAAAAACACTCAAAAGGCACGTTGATGATAATGTCGTTTCGTTTCCCGATAAAGGGGGCTTCCAATGCATTTTGTCTTTTGGTACTTAACAATATGAAAAAGAGTTTAAGTAAAAGTTTTCGGTAGAGTTTTTTTTCCATATGAAGTGCTAATCATGTGTTTTTGAGTCTTGGTACCTAAAAAGCTCAAAATCTCTCATAATACACTTTTCTCGTAATGTCCTTTCTTTTCTCCATGTAGGATGCTTTGCGTGTAATTTGGCATTTTTGTACTTAATAAGCACAAAAACAATCAAAATACAAGTTTTTGGTAATATTATTCTCTTTCTCCGTAAAGGTTGTTTTGCATGCGTTTCAGCGATTTCGGACGTGAGAAGGTCAAAAACACTCTAAAGATACTTTCTTGGTAATGTTATTTTATATTGCCAAATAGGGTGCTTTCAATGCTTTTTAGCATTTTGATTCCTAACACTCAAGTAAACACTCAAAAGACACGTTTCCTGTAATATAGTTTTGCTTCTTCATATAGGGATCTGCATACATTATGATGTTTTGCTACATAATGTGAAAAACGCTCAAAATAAAGGTTTTAGCTAATGTTGTTCCTTTTCTCTATATAGGGTGCTATTCATGCGTTTTAGCGTTTTGGTATTTAGGAAGCTCAAAAACACTAACAAAACTTGTTTCTCCTAATGTCTTTCTATTTCTCCATATAGGATGCTTCGTATGTTTTTTGACGTTTTGGTACATAACAAGGTAAAAAAAAAAACCCTAAAAAACACATTTTTGGTGATGTTCTGTTTCTCCATTAAGAGATATAGGATATATTCAATTTTCATTCAGGCGGTTTAGTGTTTGGTACCTAAGAGACTCAAAACACTGATAATGCACGTTTCTCGTAATGTTCTATCGTTTCCACATACAGGGTGCTTTACATGCATTTTTAAGTTGATGTAAGTAACAGACTGAAAAAGACTCAAAATACACGTTTTTGGTAATTTTTTTTTTCTATTTGGTAGGGTTATTCGTGTTTGTTGCACGTGGTTTAGCGTTTTGGAACGTAAAAAGTTTAAAACACTTATAAGATATGCTTTTAGTAATGTTATTTTGCATTTCTATATAAAGTGCTTTCCATGCTATTTATCGTTTTCGTGCCTAACACGCTGAAAAACACATAAAAACACATTTCTTACATTGTTGTTTAATTTTCTCGTATAGCGAGCAAACATTATGGTGTTTTGCTACCTGACAATGTGAAAAAAAAAAACATTCAAATTACACGATTTTGGTAATGTTTTTCTCTTTCTCCATACAGTGTGCTTCTCATTTATTTTAGCGTTTTGGTACCTGAGAAGCTGAAAAAAAAACTCATAATACACGTTTTTTGGCATGTCCTTTCATTTCCTCATATAGGCTCTTTTTGGTGCTTTGGTACCTAACAGGGTGTTTGCATGTATTTTGATATTTTAGTTCGTAAGAACCTAAAAAACACTCTAAAGATACGTTTTAGTAGTTTTGTATTCCCCTATAGGTGATTTCGTTGCTTCTTACTGATTTGGTGCCTAACACGCTCAAAAAATAACAAAAGACAAGTTTCTAGTGATTTCGTTTCATTTCTTCATATAGGTTGCTTTACATGCAGGTTGGCATTTTGGTAATTATCAATGTAAAAAAATACACGTTTTTGGTAAGTTTGTTCTTTTTCTTCAGAGCACTATTGAAGCTTTTTACTGATTTGGTACTTAAGAAAGTAATAAAAGAAAAAAAAACATTACAAACGTTTCTCGTAATGTCCTTTCATTTCCATATGCAGGGTGTTTTGTTTGATGATAGGCGATTTTGTACATAATAACCTCAAAGACACTCAAAATACACGTTTTTGGTAAATGTATTCTGTTTCTCCATATATGGTATTTTCATGCGTTTTTGATGTTTCATATATCTATATATGGGTCTTTGCATGCATTTTGGCCTTTTGGTAACTAACAAAGTCATAACACTCAAAATGCACGTTTTTTTTTTTTTTGGCAATATTGTTCTTTTTCTCCATATAGAGCGTTATTCATGCGTTTTACCCTTTTGATACTAAGAAGGTCAAAAACACTCATAATACACGTTTCTCGTAATGTCTTTTGATTTTTCCCATATATATAGGATATTTTCGATTCATTTAGGCGTTTTTTTTATGTAACAATCTTATAAAACATTAAAAATGCTTGTTTTTGGTAATGTTATTCTGTTTCTCCATAAAATATGTTTTCTATGTTTTTTTTTATCGTTTTGGTACGTAGGACACTCAAAAGAAACGTTTTCTTAATGTTGTTTTGTATTCCCATATCAGGTGATTTGTATGCTTTTTAGTATTTTTGTGCCTAACACGCTAAAGAACATATTTTAGACACGTTTCTGAAATCTCGTTTCCTTTCCCTAAATAGGGGGCTTTACATGCTTTATGGCGTTTTCATTCATAACAATGTGAAAACACTGAAAATATACGTTTTTGGTAATGTTATTTCATATAGAGTGTTATTCATGCATTTTAGCGACTTCGTACCTAATAAGTAAAAAAAAAAAACACCAATAGTACACATTTTAGTAACGTCTTTTCATTTTCCCAGTTAAGATACTATATATGCATTTTGGTGTTTTTCTACTTAACTAACTCAAAAACACTCGAAATATTTGTTTTTGATAATATTATTTCTCCATTTTTTTTTTTTTCATGCGATTTAGCGTTTCGGTAGGTAAGAAACTCAAAAACACTGAAAACAGACGTTTTTGGTTAAGTTGTTTTGTTTTCCTTTATAGGGTGCTTTCCATGCTTTTTAGCGTTTTGGTGCCTAGCACACCAATAAATATTCAAAAGGCACTTTTTCTGGAAATCGCGTTTCCTTTCCTCATTTAGGGTACAAAAACATGTATTAGTAGTGTTTTCGAAAACGCCAAAGTGCATGCAAAGTAAGCTATACTGGAGAAACAAACAAAAACGTGTCTTTTGAGTGTTTTCAGCTTTTTACGTACCAAAACACTATAATGCATAGAAAAGAAACTTCATGGAGAAACAGAATAATATTGCCAAAAACGTGTATTTTCAATGATTTTAAGCTTATTACGTACCAATACGCAAAAATTCATCCATTTCACCCTCTATAGGGTAAAGAGACGACATTCCCAGAAAAAATGTTATTTCGGGGATTTTCAGCGTTAGGCACCAAAACTCTAAAGAGCATGGAAGACACTCTATATAAAAATCAAAACAACATTATCAAAATGGTGTTTTTTGAGTGTTTTTGAGCTTCTTACGTTCCAAAATGGTAAAACGCGTGCACAATAGCCTTTATCGGGAGACATTACCAAAATCGTATGATTTAGGCGTTTTCCAGCTTTTTAGAAACCAAAACGCCTAAATGGATGTGCTAATCACGTGTTTCAGTATTTTATTACCTAAGAAGCTCAAAAACACTTATAATATACGTTTTTGGTAATGTTCTGTTTTTTATATATGGTATTCTGTATAGATTGTCGTACCTAACATGAGGAAAAACCCATTTGTTTGATTAATGCTTTTTTCTCCATATAGAGTGATATTCACGTGTTTTAGTGTTTTCGTACATAAGATGTTGAAAAACACTCATAATGATATTTTTCTTAATAACTTTTCGTTTCTCAATGTCCGTTATAATGTGAGTGCATTTTGGCGTTTTCGTACCCAACAAGCTCAAAAACACTCAAAACACACATTTTTGGTAATGTTCTATTTCACCATAAAGGATGTTTTGCACGCTTTTTAGATATTCGGTACGTAAGAAGCTCAAAAACATTCAAAAGACACGTTTTCGATGTTATATATTTTTTTTCCTATATAGAGTGTTTTCATTGTTCTTTTTTATTTGTTTTTTGTGGGGTTGGTTTCTAATATGGTCAAAACACTCAAATGACATGTTTCTGGTAATATAATTTCTTTACATCAAATAGTGTTCTGTCTGCATTTTGGCGTTTTGGTAGTTAATGATCGGGAAAACTCTCAAAACACGCGTTTATAGTAATGTTGTCCTCTTTCTCCATAAAGGGGGTTTTTCATGCGTTTTAGAGTTTTAGTACGTAAGAAACTGAAAAACACTCAAAAGACAAGTTTTTGTTAATATTGATTGCTTTTCCTATACAGGTTGTCTTGCATGCACTTTGGTGTTTTTGTATCTAACAAGCTCAAAAACACTCAGCATACAAGTTTTTCGTAATGTTGGTCTGTTTTTTTTTTTTTATGTATGGTGTTCACTATGCTTTTAGGCGTTTTGGTACCTATCATGGGAAAAAAAAAACTCATAAAGTACGCTTTTGGTAATGTTGTTTTGTTTCTGCAAATATAGTATTATTCACGTGTTTTAGACTTTTGGTATCTATGAAGCTGAAAAAGACATAATACACCTTTATGTTAATATCGTTTCATTTACCTATATAGGGTAATTTGCATACATTTTGGAGTTTTGTTACCCAACAAGCTAAAAAAAATCTCAGAACATACGTTTTTGCTAATATTGTTTTGGACGCCTTTTATCGTTTCGGTACGTAAGAAGCTCAAAAACACTCGATTTTGTTAATGTTATCTTGTTTTCCCATATAGGGTGTTTTCCTTGCTTTTTTAGCGTTTTGCTGCCTAATACGCTCAAAACACCTAAATGGCAAGTTTCTGGTGGTTTTGCTACTGGTTTTGTTAATGTTTTTTTTTTCTCTCATATAGAGTAATATTCACGTGTTTTAGCGTTTTGGTACATAAAATAATAAAAATAAAAAAAACTCATAATACACGTTTCTGTTAATATCGTTTCGTTTCCTTAAATAGGGTTCTTTGCATGCAATATGGGGTCTAGTACTTAACAAGTTAAAAGACACTGAAATAAGAATTTTTTGCTAAAGTTTCCCATAAATGTTTCTTTGCTCACATTTTAGCGTTTTGTACGCTCAAAAACACTAAAAAGAAACGTTTTTGACAATGTTGTTTTCTTTTCTCATATAGAGCTATTTCCATGCTTTTTAGCTTTTTGTTGCCTAATTTGCTCGAAAATTCCTAAATGGCACGTTGCAGGTACTATCTTTTAGTTACTCCAGACAAGGTATTCTACATGCATTCTGTCGTTTTGGTACCTAACTAACTTAAAAACACTTAAAACACACGTTTTTGTTAATGTTCTATTTCTCAGTAAAGTGCGTTTTGCATCACTTTTAGAGTTTCGGTGCGTACGAAGCTGAAAACACTCAAAAGATATGTTTTTGGTAATGTTTTTTTTTCTCTCTCTTCTTCTATAGGATGCTTTGCATGTACTTTGGCGTTTTGATAACTAACAAACTCAAAAATATTCATAATACATGTTTGTGATCATGTCGTTCTGTTTCTTCACATAGGGTGCTTTATATGTATTTTGGCGTTTTGGTCCCTAACATGGGGAAAAGCACCCATAATACACGTTTTTCGTAATGATGTTCTGTTTCTTCATATATAATGCTATTTACGTGTTTTAGCGTTTCGTTACATAAGAAGCTGAAAAACAGCGTTAATATCTCTTCTTTTCCCTATATCTGAAACTTTGCATGCATTTTGGCAATTAGTTATCTAACAAGCTCAAAAACACCCAAACACACGTTTTTTGCTAATATTGTTCTGTTTTTTTTCATAAATTGTTATCGTTTTGGTACGTAAGAAGCTCAAGAGCACACAAAGGACACGTTTTTGTTGAAGTTGTTTCGTTTTCCTATATAGGAAAATGTTTTTTTTTTTTTTTTTTTAGCGTTTTGGTGCCTAATACCCTAAAAAAAAAAACACCTAAATGACACGTTTTTGGAAATGTCGTTTCGTTACTTCATATAGGGCGCTCTGCATGCATTTTGGCGTTTTACTACTTATTACGCTGATAATACACATTGTTGGTATTATATATATATATATATATATATATATATATATATATATATATATATATATATATATATATATATATATATATATATATATATATATATATATATATATATATATATATATATATATATATATATATATATATATATATATATATATATATATATATATATATATATATATATATATATATATATATATATATATATATATATATATATATATATATATATATATATATATATATATATATATATATATATATATATATATATATATATATATATATATATATATATATATATATATATATATATATATCCATTTTTTTTATTATTTTATCCAACATCTTGATATTTTCATTGAATTTCACGTCTTGGATCCTAACAAGTTGGAAGTCGCTCAAATCACACTTTTTTTTTTTTGTAATGTATCCCCATAAAACGTGTTTTCCACGCGCTTTAGCGTTTTGATACATAAGAAGCTCAAAAACATTCAAAAAATATCTTTCTGGTAATGTCGCTCCGTGCTTTGCATGCATTTTGCAATTTTAGTAGATAAGAAGTTCAAAACACTCAATAAACACGTTTTATGCAATGTTTTTTTTGTGTGTGTGTTTCTCTATAAAGGGTACGTAAGAAGCTGAAAAACACTAAAAATACATGTTTTTGGTTATGTTGTTTGCTTTTCCAATATAGAGCGTTTTGGTACATAAGATTTAAAAAAAACACTCAAAAAGAGCTTTTTTTTTGTTAATCTCGTTCGGCTACTAAAATGGTGATTTCATTCATTTTGCAGTTTTGATAGCTAAGAAGCTCAACAACACTCAATATGGTCTTTTTTTTGCAATTTTTTTTCTTTCTCCATGAAGGATTTTTTGTATGCACTTTAAGCGTTTTGGTAAATAACAAAACACTTATAATACACGTTTTAGATAATGATTTTCTGATTTCTTTATGATTCTTTCTGATTTCTTTATGTATTTATGTTTCTGATTTCTTTATGTAGGGTGTTTTGTATGCATTTTGGCGTTTTAGCACTTAACATAGAGAAAATCACCCATAATAAATGTTTTTTTTTTTTTTTAATGTTGTTCTGTTTCTCCTTATAGATTCTTATTCATGTGTTTTAGCGTTTTGGTACATAAGAAGCTAAAAAAAAAGCTCATAATACACGTTTTTGTTAATATCGTTTCCTTTAGATATACCAAATCATTCATTTTGGCATTTTAATACCTAAACCTAACAATCTGGAAAACACACAAATCATACGTTTTTGGTAATGTTGTTCAGTTTCTCTGTAAAAGGTATTTAACACGTGTTTTAGAGTTTTGGTACGTAAGAAGCTTAAAGAAAAAAAACACAAAATACACAGTTTTGATATTTTATAATGAATGTTTTTCTTCCTTTTTACCGTTTGTTGCCTAATATCCTCAAAAAACACCCCTTTGGCACGTTTCTGGGAATGTCGTGTTCTAACCCCGGATAGGGTGATTTGTATATATTTTGGAGGGTTGGTATCTAATAAGCTGGAACTACTGAAAAGATGTTTTTGGTATTGTTATTTGCTATTCACATATAGGGTAATTTGCGTGCATTTTGCCGTTTTGGTACCTAACAATCTTAATAACACTCATAATACGCCATTCTAGTAATCTTTTTTTTTTTTGTTATATAGGGTGCTTGTCTGCATTTGACGTTTTAGTACGTAACATGGCGAAAACACTCATAATACACGTTTTTGCTAATGTTGTTCTATTTTTCCATATAGAGAGCGATTCACGTAATTTAGTGTTTTGGTATCAATAATGTTGAAAAACACTTATAACACACGTTTCTGTTAATATCGTTTCTTTTCCCAGTAACGAATACTTTGGATGCATTTTGGCGTTTGTTACCTAAATAGCTCAAAAACACTCAAAACACACGTTTTTCTTAATATAGTTTTGTTTCACCTTAAAGGGTGTTTTACATATGTTTTAGTGTTTTGGTACGTAAGAAGCTTAAGATTTCTTAAAAGACACGTTGTTGATAATGTTGCTTTGTTTCCCTCTGCTTTCTAGCGTTTTCGTGCCTAATATGCTCAAATCACACAAATTACACGTTTCTGGTGATGTCGATTCGCTACCCAAATAGGGTGCTTTGCATGCATTTTCACGTTTCGGTACCCAACAAGTTGGAAACAATGAAAAGACAAATTCTCGGTTATGTACTTCTGTTTCTCCATAAACAACGTTTTGTATGCGTTTTCGCGTTTTGGTCCTAAGAAGCTGAAAAACGTTGAAAAGACACGTTTTTGTGATTGTTATTTGTTTTTGCCTTATTGGGAGTTTGCATGCACTTTAGCGTTTTGGTAAAAACACTCATAATACACATTTTTGTAATATTATTCTGTGCTTTATATGCATTTTAGCATTTTGGTACCTAACATTGAGAAAAACACTCATAATACAAGTTTTGATGATGCTGTTCTGTTTCTCAATATAGTGATATTCACGTGTTTTTAGCGTTTTGTTACTGAAGAAGTTGAAAAACAATTATAACACACGTTTCTGCTAATATCGTTTCGTTTCCCCATATCGGGTGATTATCATGGACTTTGGTGTTTTGTTACCTAACAAGCCCAAAAACAATGAAGAAACACATTTTTTGGTAATGTTGTTCTGTTTCCCTATAAACAGTGTTACACTGTTTTAGCCTTTTGGTTCGGAAGAAGCTCAAAAACACTCAAAAGACGTGTTTTTGATAAAGAGTGTTTTCAATGTTTTTATAGCTTTTTTTTTGTGGCTAATATGCTCAAAAAACACAGAAATGACACATCTCTGGGAATGCCGTTTCGTTACCTCAAATAGGATGCTTTGCATGTGTTTTGTTATTTTGGTACCCAGCATATTGAAAAAAAAAAAAAACTCAAAACACGTTTTTGGCAACGTTGCTCTGTTTCTCCATAAAGAGCGTTTCGCATGTTTTAACTTTTTTGGTATGTTACGAGCTTAAAAAAAAAAAATCATAACGCACGTTTTTGTATCCAAAATGCATATAAAGCAATTTGTATGAGTGCTTTGTATGCATTTTGGGGTTTTGGTACCTAAACACAAAGAAAAACACTCACAGTAGGTTTTTGGTAAAATTATTTTGTTTCTCCATATATATAAATATTCGCGCGTTTTTTTGTTTTGGTACATAAGAAGATAACCCTCAAAATACACACGATGATAATGTTATTTTGTTTTCCCATGTAGGGTATTTTTCATGCGTTTTAGAGTTTTGGTGCTTAATATGCTCAAAAACATCCAAATGGCACGTTTTCTGTAAATGTCGTTCTAGTATCTAACCAGCTGGAAAATACTAAACACACACACGTTTTCGGTGATGTTGTTAGGTTTATCAATAAGATAATAATAATAATAATAATAATAATAATAATAATAATAATAATAATAAGATAACAATAATAAGTTTGCTTTTCTCAAATAGGGTGCTTTGCATGCACATTATCGTTTTGGTAAATAACAAGCTCAAAAAACACTCTTAATAAACTTTTCTGTTAATATCGTTTTATTTCAAAATATCGGGTAATTTGCATGCATTTTGGCGTTTTGGTACCTTTCAAGCTCGAAAACACTCAAAACACCCGTTTTTGGTAATGTTCTGTTCCTCCATAAAGATTGTTTTGGAGCGTTTTAGAGATTTGGTACGTAATAAGCTCAAAAACACGCAAAAGACACGTTTTTGATAATGTTTTTTTTCCCATGTATAGTGTTTTCCATTCTTATCAGCGTTTTGATGTTAAAAAAAAAAAAAACACCCAAATGACACGTATCTGGTAAAATCGTTTTATTACCCCAAATAGGATATTTTGCATGCATTTTGTCGTCTTTGTACCTAACAAGATGGAAAACGCTTAAAACACACAAGTTCGTAATATTATTCTACTTGCCGATGAATGGCGTTTTGCATGCATTTTAACGTTTTAGTACGTAAGCAGAAAAAAATAAAACATTCAAAAGAATGTTCTTTATTTTTCCCATATAGCGTGCTTTGCATGCACTTAAGCGTTTTGCTACCTAACAAGCACAAAAACACTCATAATATTTTTTTTTCTAATAAATTTGTTCTGTTTCTTCATGTTGGCTACTTTGTATGCATTTTGGCGTTTTAGTACCTAACGTGTTTGGTAATGTTCTCTTTCCTCGATAGGGTGATTTGTATGCATTTTGGAGTTTTATTATCTAACATTGCGAAAAAAAAAAAATCTCATAATACACGTTTTGGTAACGTTGTTCTGTTTCTTTATATAGAATGTTATTCATATATTTTTGAGTTTTGTTGAAAATCTGATAATGCACTTCTCTGTTAATATCGTTTCGTTTCTTAATATCGGGTAATATGCATGTATTTTGGTGTTTTCCGATCTAAAAAAAAGCTGAAAAACATTCAATACAAATGTTGTTTCTCCATAAAAAAAGTTATTTTCCACGCGTTTGAGCGTTTGGTACGTAAGAAGCTAAAAAAAAAAAAAAAAATCAGCGATATGGTGCTTAATATACCCCAAAACAACCCATATGACAATTTTCTGGTAATGACGTTCCGTTACTGCATCGAGGGTTCTTTGCATGTATTTTGGCATTTTGGTACTTATGAAGCTCAAAAACACTCAAAATACACGTTTTTGGCAATGTTGTTCTGTTTCTCTATTACACGTTATTTTGTATGCGTTTTAACGTGTTTATACATAAGAAATAAAAAAAAAAAACTTTTTTTTATTTTTTTTCCCATATAGGGTGCTTTGCTTGCACTTTGTCATTTTGGTACCTAACAAGCTCCAAAATTTTCATAACACACGATATTGGTAATGTTGTTTTGTTTCTTCATTTAGGATTCTTTGTATGTATTTTGCCGTTTTGGTACCTGACATGGGAATATCGTTAATATCGTTTCGTTTCCCTATATAAGGTATTTTGCATGAATTTTGGCGTTTTATTACCTAATAAGCTCAAGAAAAAAAATCAAAACACTTTTTCCTAACGTTCTTCTGTTTCTTTAATAAATGGTGGTTTCGACGCATTTTAGAGTTTCGGTACGTAATAAGCTCAAAACACACAAAAAAAGTTTTTTGATAAAGTTGTTTTGTTTTCCTTTATAGAGTATTTTCCATGTCTTTTTTTTTTTTTTCTAGCGTTAGGTGCCTACTATGCTTAAAAGTAACAAAACAACAGGTTTCCAGGAATGTCGTTTCGTTGCCCGAAATAGGGTGCTTTACATATATTTTGAAAATTTTGATTATAACAAGCTGGAAAACACTCAAAGCACACGTTTTTTGGTAATGTTGTTCTGTTTCTCAATAAAGGGCGTTTTGTATGCGTTTTAGCGTTTTGGTTTGTCAGTAGCTGATAAACATCCAAAAGAGATGTTATTGGTAATCTTGTTTTCTTTTCCCATTTAAGGTGCCTCTCATGCTCTTGGTCGTTTGAGTACCTAACAAGTTAAAAAAAAAAAACACTCGATATACACGCTTTTTGGTAATGTTGTTTCTCTGCATAGAGTACAATACGCTTGTTTTAGCGTTTTGTTACCCAAGAAGCTGAAAAACACTCATAATACACGTTTCCGTTAATAATGTTTCATTTACTCATATCAAGTACTTTGCATGCGTTTCGATCTTTTACTAAAAAGCTAAGAAAAAAATAAAAAAACCTGTTTTTTTTTTTTTTCTGTTTCTCCATAGAAGGTGTTTTGCACGCGTGTTACCGATTTCGTACGTAAGAAGCTCATAAACACTCAAAAGACACGTTTTTGATAATACGTTTCTTAATGCCGGATGCTTTGTCTGCATTTTGGCGCTTTATTGCCTAACATTTGGAAAATATCTCATAAAACACGTTTTTGGTAAAGTTCTTGCTTCTCGATATAGAGTGCCCTTCACGTGTTTTAGAGGTTTAGTACGTAAGAGACTGGAAAAGATTCATAACAGAATTTTCTGTCAATATCGTTTCATTTCCCCATATCGGGTACTTTGCTTTGGCTTTTTTTTTTTTTTGGTACCTAACAAATTCAAAATCACATAAAACGCAGTTTTTTTTTTGCTAATTTTGCTCTGTTTCTAAATAAAGGGTGTTTCGGACGCATTTTAACATTTTGGTCCATAAGCTTAAAAACAAAAGACACGTTTCTGATAATGTTTTGTTTTCCTATTTAGCGTGTTTTCCATTCTTTTAAACAAAAACACTCATATGATACATTTCACGTAAAGCTGTTTTGTTACCCAACAGACGGTGATTTGCATGTATTTTGGCGTTTTGGTAACTAGGAAGTTCAAAAACAGTGTTGTCCTGTTTGTATATAAAAGCTGTTTTGCATGTGTTTTAGCGTTTGGTACGTAAGAAGCTCAAAACACTCAAAAGAGTAACTTATTTTTTTTTTTCTCAAAAATACCCATAATACAAATTCTTTGGTAATATTGGTATGTTTCTTTATATAGGCTGCTTTGTATGTATGTTAACGTTTTTGTACCTAACATGAGGACAAACAGTATAAATACTCGTTCTTTTTCTCCATATAGAGATCTATTCATGTGATTTAGCATTTTGGTACGTAAGAAGCTAAAAAAAAATACTCATAATACACTTTTTCTTTTAATATAATTTCGTTTCCCCATATCCCGCGTGTTCTTTGCATGCATTTTGGCGTTTTTTTTTTTTTACCTAAAAGCTCAAAAACTTTCAAAACACTCTTTTTGCTAATGTTGTTCTGTTTCTATATAAAAAATCGTTTCAGTCGCGTTTTAGCTATTAAGTGCGTAAGAAGATCAAAAACACTCAAAAGACACGTTTTTCATAGTTATTTCCCCCCATATATAGTATTTTGCATTCTTTTTAGCGTTTTGGAGCATAATGTGCTCAAAAAACACAAAATAACACGTTTTTGTTAAAATCCTTTCCTTTCCCTGTATAAAATACCTTGCATGCCTTCTGGGTCTTATATAAGATGCTCTTATGTAAGAAGCTCAGAAACACATACAAGACCTGTTTTTTTTTTTTTTTTTTATATATTGTTTGATTTCCCAAGTAGGATGTTTTCCATGCTTTTTTTTTATCGTTTTAGTGCCTATTAGGCATAAAATAAAAATATGTTTATGGTAATGTGTATGGTGAAACAGGATGTTTTACATATATTTTGACATTTTGGTACCTGTTAAGATCAAAAACTCTCAAAATGTACATTTGGGGTAATGTTATTATTTTCCTTAATAAAGTGTGTTTGGAATGCGTTTTAGAGTTTTGGTATGAAAGAAACTGAAAAAAAAACTCAAAAGACACGTTTTTAATAATGTTGTCTTCTTTTCCCATATAGGGTACTTAAGCAAACACTTTGGCGATTTGGTACCTAAAAAGCTCAAAAACACTCAGAAGACACTTTTCTGGTAATGTTTCCTTTTCCCATATGCCTCTCATTGAATTTTGGTATGTAACAAGTTTTAAAAGATACAATATGAACGTTTTTTGGTAATGTTGTTTTGTTTTTTTTCATACAGGGTGCTATTCGTGTGTTTTAGCATTTTATTATTTAAGAAGCTAAAGAGCACTAATAAAAAGCATTCCTGTTAATATCGTTTCGTTTCCTCAAATAGGGTCCTTTGCATGGATTTTGGTGTTTTTGTACATGACAAGGTAGGAAACACTCTAATCATACAATTTTTGGTAATTTTTCTGCACTTTTCCACGTCTTTTCATAGACGTCCAACCCTTCAGGATGTAAACATATCACGCAGGGAAGCCACAGAACGCTTGACTTCTGATCTTTCTAAAATTTCTGATTGGGGCAGAGCAAACTTGGTATTGTTCATTGCCTCAAAAACTCAATTCCTCCATCTATCAACTCGACACAACCTTCCAGACAACTATCCCCTCTTCTTCAAAGACACTCAACTGTCCCCCTCTTTTACACTGAACATCCTCGGTCTGTCCTTTACTTATAATCTGAACTGGAAACTTCACATCTCATCTCTAGCTAAAACAGCTTCTATGAAGTTAGATGTTCTGCAACGTCTCCGCCAGTTTTTCTCATCCCCCCCAGCTGCTAACTCTGTACAAGGGCCTTATCCGTCCATGTATGGAGTATGCTTCACATGTCTGGGGGGGTTCCACTCATACTGCTCTTCTAGACAGGGTGGAATCAAAAGCTTTTCGTCTCATCAACTCCTCTCCTCTAACTGACTGTCTTCAGCCTCTCTCTCACCACCGCAATGTTGCATAGCTAGCTGTCTTCTACCGCTATTTTCATGCTAACTGCTCTTCCGATCTTGCTAACTGCATGCCTCCCCTCCTTCCGCGGCCTCGCTACACAAGACTTTCTTCTTTCTCTCACCCCTATTCTGTCCACCTCTCTAACGCAAGAGTTAACCATTATTCTCAATCAGTCATCCCTTTCTCTGGTAAACTCTGGAACTCCCTGCCTGCTATTGTATTTCCACCTTCCTATGACTTGAATTCCTTCAAGAGGGAGGTTTCAAGACATCAATTTTTGACCACTGCTTTGACCCTTTTATGGGACTGGCATTTCAGTGGGCATTTTTTTTTTATTAGATTTTTGTTGCCCTTGGCCAGTGTTCTTCCTACATAAAAAAGAAAAAAATACTAAAACTCATGCAAAACACCAATTATGGAAAAACACCATTGCCAAAAAAAAAAAAAACGTGTATATTGAGTGTTTTTTTTTCAGATTCTTAGGTATTAAAATGCGAAAATGGATGCAAAACACCGTCTATGGGGTAACAGAACGACATTACCAGAGAAAAAAAATTTCATAATATACGCTTTTGGTAATGTTGTGTTTCTCGATATTGACTGCTGTTCATGTATTTTAGGATTTTGGTAAAAAAAAAAAAAAGAAGCTAAAAAAAAAGCATTAATAATACACTTTTCTGTTAATATCTTTTCGTTTCCCAAAGTTGGGTAAGGTTTTGTTCTCCCATATAGAGTGTTTTCCATACTTTCTAGCGTTTTGATTACTAATATACTGAAAAACACCCAAATGACAAGTTTGTGGTAATGTTGTTCCGTTATCCCAAACAGGGTGGTTTGCCTGCATTTTTTTGGTTTTGCCATATAACAAGATGAAAAACATTTAAAACACACGTTTTTAGTAATGTCATTCTGTTTCTTCATATATGCTTTATATGCGTTTTGCCGATTTGGTATCTAACATGGGGATAAACACTCATAATACACATTTTTAATAACGCTGTTCCGTTTCTCAATGCAGACTGGTATTCACAAGTTTTAGCCTTTTGGTACATAAGAAGCTGAAAAAAGCTCATAATACACGTTTTCGTTTATATCCTTTAATTTCCAAATATCATGTGATCTGCATGGATTTTTGCATCTTGGTACCTAACAAGCTCAAGGTATTAAAGATATTAAAATGCGAAAATGGATGTAAAACACCGTCTATCGGGTAACGGAACGACATTACCAGAAACTTGTCATTTGGGTGGTTTTTTTTTAGCTACTTACGTACCAAAATGCTAAAACGCGTTCACTGTATATTGAGATAAATAACAATATTGCCAAAAACGTGGATTTTAAGTGTTTTGAGCTTCTTAGGGACCAAAACACCAAAATGGTAAAGGTACATTTTTTTTTTCTTTTTACTTGTTAGGTACCAAAATCACAAAGTGAATGCAAGACACCTTCTATGGGAAAAGAATACATTATTATAAACGTGTCTTTTTTTTTCGGGGGGTTGCCTTCAAAGGTATTAAATCGCCAAACTGCATGCAAAGTACCCTATATCGGAAGAAAACAACTTTATTAAAAACGTCAATTTTGAATGTTTTGTTTTTAGTTCTTTACGTAACAAAACGCTAAAACGCATGGAAAATAACCTTTATGGAGAAAAAGAACATTATCAAAAACATGCATTTTTAGAGTTTCTAAGCTCCTTAGTTAACAAAACACCAATAAGCACGCAAAACACCCTCAATCGGATAACGGAATGACTTTAACATAAACGTGTCATTTGGGAGTTTTGAGCATATTAGATTAAATCCTTGGAGAACACTCCATTTGGGAAAAGAGAAGAACATTATTAAAAATGTGTCTTTTGAAACTTTTTTGAGTTTCTTACGTACCAAACATGCTAAAACGTATGGATAACACCATTTATGAAGAAACAGAACAGCATTACCAAAAACGGGTGTATTGAAAGTTTTGAGCTTGTTAGGTACGAGAACGTCAAAATACATGCAATACATACTGAGAAACGAAATACATAAATATGTATTATAAGTGTTTCTGAACTTCATAGGAAAGAAAATGCTAAAACACGTGAATAGCACAATATATGGAAAAACAGAACAATATCACTTATAACGTGTATTATGAATATTTTTGAGTTTGTAAGGTACCAAAACGGTAAAGTTCATGCAAAGCACCCTATATGAAGAAATAAAACAGCATTATCAAAAATGTGTATTAACAATAATTTTGAGCTTGTTAGGTATCAAAATGCTAAAGTGCATGCAGAGCATCCTGTATGGGAAAAGCAAACATTACAAAAAATTTGTGTTTTGAGTATCTCTCAGCTTCTTACTTACCAAAACACTGAAACGCATACAAAACACTCTTCATGGACAAACAGAAAAACATTAGCAAAAAAGTGTACTTTGAGATTTTTTAGAGCATGTTAGGTAACAAAACATCAAAATGCATGAAAATCACCGGACATCGGGAAACACAATGATATTAACAGAAACTTCTATTATGAGTGTTTTTCAGCTTTTTATGTACCAACACGCTTAAACACGTGAATAGCACTCTATATAGAGAAATAAAACATTACCAAAACTTTTATTATGAGTGTTTTTTCCTCATATTAGTTACCAAAATGCAAAAATGCATACAAAGCACCCTATATGAAGAAACAAAGCAACATTACCAAAAATGTGAATTGAGTATTTTTGAGGTTGTTAGGTACCAAAACGCTAAAGGGCATTATTATAAAAGTGTCTTTTAAGTGTCTTTTGAGGTATTTTGCACGCGTTTTAGCTTTTTGGTACGTAAGAGGCTTTTTGAGCCTCTTACGTACCAAAGAGTTAAAACGCGTGCAAAATACCCTATATGAGGAAAAAGAATTACATTACTAAAAACGGAAGTTTTGAAAGTTTTGAGCTTGTTAGGTGACACAACGCCAAAATGCATGCAAATTAACTGATATTGGGAAGCGAAACGATATTAACACAAAAGTGTTTTATGATTGTTTTACAGCTTATGTAGCAAAACGCTAGAACGCTAGAAACTTTATTCAGCTTCTTATGTGCCAAAAGGCTAAAACTTGTGAATATCAGTCTATATGGGGAAACCGAATAACAATACCAAAAACGTTTATTATGAGTTTTACCCCATATTGCGTACCAAAACGACGAAATACATGCAAAGAACTCTATGAAAAAAAAAAAAAAAGATTACCAAATACGTGTATCATGAATGTTTTTGATCTTGTTAGGTACCACAAATTTCAAAGTGCATGCAAAGCACCCGATATGGGAAAAGAAGAGAACATTGCCAAAAACGTGTCTTATCAGTGTTTTTTTTTTTTCTTTTTAGCTTCTTACGTACCAAAACGGTAAAACGCATGGAAAACACCCTTTATGGAGAATCAGAACAACATGACCAAAAACATGTGTTTCGAGTTTTTTCTTGCTTGGTATTTACCAAAACTCCAAAATGCTTGCAAAACACCCTATTTGGGGTAACGAAAGGACTTTACCAGAAACGTGTCATTTGGGTGTTTTTGAGCGTATTAGGCAACAAAACGCAAAATAGTATATAAAACACTATTTGGGAAATAGAAAACATTAAAATAAACGTGACTTTTGAGTAATTTTCAGCTTCTTACGAGTACGTACCAAAACAATAAAACGCGGGCAAAATATCCTTTATGGGGAAACTTTACCCATAACATAAGTGTTTTCCAGCTTAATAGGTACCAAAACGCAAAAATGCATGCAAATGTCCCGATATGGGGAAACGAAACGATATTAACAGAATTTTGTTTTATGAGTATTTTCCACCTTCTTAGGTAACAAACCGATAAAACATATGAATAGTAATCTATAGGGAGAAACAGAAAAACACTACGAAAAACGTGTTATTTTTTTAGGTACGAAACGCAACGGTTCATGCAAGGCAATTTATATGGGAAAAGAGAACAGCATTACTAAAAAGGTGTCTTTTCAGTGTTTTTATATACAAAGCACCTTATATGTAAAAAAAAAAAAAAATAAATAAATAAAAACATGTTTTTGAGTGTTTTTTTTTTTTTATCTTACGTACTAAAGCGCTAAAACGCATTCAAAACATCCTTTATGAGGATTTTTTTTTTTTTTTTACAAAAGCGTGTACTTTGAGATTTTTCAGCTTAATAAATAACAAAACGTTAATATGCATGCAAACCACTCTATTTGGAGTAACAACGTGTAATTCAGGTGTTTTTGAGCGTATTAACCATCAAACGCTAAAATGCATTAATGCAACATTAGCAAAAAAAGTGTTTTAATTGTTTTCAGGTTCTTAGATAACAAAACGCCAAAATCCATGCAAAGGGCCCGATATGGGGAAACGAAACGATTCTAACAGAAATGTGTATTATGATACCAAAACCCCAAAACACTCTATATGGACAAGCAGCATTACATAAAACGTGTATTATGAGAGTTTTTCCAGTTAATCCAAAACGCCAAAATGCAAACAATGCACCCTATAAAAAGAATTACAACAACCTTACCATAAACGTGTATTATAAGTGTTTTCGAATTTCTTAGGTACCAAAACGTCAAAGTGCATGCAAAGCATCCTATATGGGAAAAAAAAATAAAACATTACCTAAAACGTGTGTTTTTAATGCTTTCAGCTTCTTAGGTACAAAAACGTATGTAAAACATCCATCATGGAGAAACAGAACAGCCTTACCAAAAAACGTATGTTTCGAGTGTTTCCCAGCTTGTTAGGATCAAAACGCTAAAATGCTTGCAAAGCACGCTAATTTGGACAACGAGACGATATTACCAAAAAACGTGTCATATGGGTGTTTTTGACCATATTAGGCACAAAAACGCTAAAAAAAACATAGAAAACACTATACATGGGAAAACAAAACATTATCAAAATGTGTCTTGATTTTTTTTTTTTTTTGAGCTTCTAATGCACCAAAACCCTAAAACGTTTGCAAAATACCCTTTATGGAGAAACAGAATAGCATAACCAATAACAGGTGTTTTGAGTATGCATGCAAAAATGCATGCAAATCACATGATATTTAGAAATTAAACGATATTAACGAAAACAAGTATTATGAGCTTTTTTCAGCTTCTTATTTGCCAAAAGGCTAAAACTTGTGAATGCCACTCTGCATTGAGAAACAGAACAACATTGCCAAAAATGTGTATTATGAGTGTTTATCCCTATGTTACATACCAAATCGGCAAAACGCATATAAAGCATATATGAAGAAACAGGACGACATTATTAAAAACGTGTGTTTTAAGTGATTTTCATTTTGTTATATAGTAAAACCAAAAAATGCATGCAAACCACCCTGTTTGGGATAACGGAACATTACCACAAACGTGTCATTTGGGTGTTTTTCAGTATATTTTTAATCTAAGCGCTAGAAAGTATGGAAAACACTCTACATGGAAAAAGGAAACACTACCCAACTTCGGGAAACGAAAAGATATTAACAGAAAAGTGTTTTATTATTGTTGTTTTTTTTAAGGTTCTTTTTTACCAAAATCCTAAAATACATGAACAGCAGTCAATATCGAGAAACACAACATTACCAAAAACGTTTATTATGAGATTTTTTTTTTTCCGATGTTAAATATTAAAACTCCAAAATACATACAAAGTACCTTATATGAAGAAACAAGAAGAATATTACCAAAAAACAAAAAAAGATACTACCAAAAAACATGTATTCTTTTTAAGGTTGTCAGGTACCAAAACGCCAAACTGCATGCAAAAGAATCTGTATTGAAAAAGAAAAGAACTTTACCGAAAACTCTTATGAATGTTTTTTTTACTCATTTTCTTACGTACGATAACTCTAAAACGCATGCAAAACGTCTTTATTGACAAATAACGTGTGTTTTGAGTGTTTTTCAGCTTATTAGGTACCAAAACGACAAAATACATGCAAAACACCCTACTTTGTGCCATGAAACGACATTACCTGAAACGCCCCATTTCAGTTTTTTTTTTTTTTTTTTTTTTTTTTTGCATATTAGACACCCAAAGAGTAAAAAGAATATAAAACTTATATTACCGGAAAAGAAAAGAAACCAACATTATCAAAAACGTGTCTTTTGAGTGTTTTGAGCTTATTACGTACCAAATCGCTAAAACGCTCAAAAACTCAATGGGAAAACAGAACATCATTACCAAAAACTGGTATTTTGAGTGTTTTTGAACTTGTTAGGTACTAAAACGCCAAAATACATGCAAATTAAATGATATTGGGAAATGAAAAGATATTATTATTTTTGTGCTTGTTACTTAACAAAACACTAAAGTGCATGCAAAGAACCGTATTTAGGACAATCAAACAACATTATAAAAAAAACTTCTTTTGTGTGTTTTCTGCTTCTTATGTACCAAAACGTTACAACGCGTGGAAAACACCACTTATGGAAAAACAGAACAACATTAACAAAATCATGAGTTTTTTTTATTTTTTCCACAAAGTTAAGAAGCAAAACCCGAAAATGCATGCAAATCACCTTATTTGGGGTAAGGAAATAACATTACCAGAAACGTGCTTTTTATTATTATTATATAAGGCATCAAATGCTAAAAAAAAAAAAAAAAAATCGTGGAAAACACTCTATATGGAAAAATAAAAATGTTTGATTAAAAACGTGTCATTTGAGTGCTTCTTACGCACCAAACTGCTAAAACGCATCCAAAACACCGTTTATGGAGAAACAAAAACATCAGCAAAAAAATATTTCTTTTAAGTGTTTTTGAGCTTGTTAGGTACCAAAACACCAAAATGCATGCAAATTACCAGATATTGGAAAAAGAAACGATTTTAACAGAAATGTTATGTCTTTTCAACTTCTTATGCAATAAAATGCTAAAATACATGAATAACACTCTATATGGAGAAACGGAGTAACATTATGAAAAACTTGTATTATGAGGGTTTTTCCACATATTAGATACTAAAACTCGAAAATGCATTCAAAGAACTATATATAAAGAAGCAGAACAACATTACCTATGTTGTAATGTACTATGTAATGTACGTGTACTATGAGTGTTTTTCCTCATGTTAGGTACGAAAACGCCAAAATACATACATGAAGAAACTCTACATGAAGAAAAAAATGAACAACTTTAACCAAAAACGTGTATTAAAAGATTTTTGAGCTTGTTAGGTACAAAAGCGCCAAAGTGCATGCAAAACATCCTTTATGGGAAAAGAAAAGAACATTACTAAAACTTGTCTACTGAGCGCTTTTTTTTTTTTTTTATGAAGAAATAGAACATTACCAAAAATGTGTATATTGAGTGTTATCAGCTTTTTAGGTACTAAAACGCCAGAATGCACGTAAAGCACTCTATTTCGGGTAACGAAATGACATTACAGGAAACCTGAGTATTTTCTAGCTTATTTTTACCAAAACGCTAAAGTGGATGCAAATCACCCTATTTGGGGAAAACAAACAACATTGTAAAAAACATGTCGTTTGAGTGTTTTTCTTCTCACGTATCAAAACGCTAAAATGCATGCAAAACATCCTTTATGGAGAAACAGAACAAGATTACCAAACCTGTGTTATAAGTGTTTTACAGCTAGTTAGCAAAACTCCAAAATGCATGCAAAGCAACTTGTTTGGGTTAAGGAAACGACACCACCAGAAACATGTTACATGCGTGTTTTTTTAGCATATTAGGCAACAAACGATAAAGAGCATGGAAAACAATCTATATTTGAAAACAAAACATTATGAAAAACGTGTCTTTTGAGTTTTTTTTTTTCAGTTTCTTACGTACCAAAACGCTAAATCGCGTCCAAAACACCTTTTATTGGGAAAAAAAAACCCAGCAAAAATGTGTTTTTTTCATTTTTTTTTTAGCTTGTTAGTTAACAAAACGCCAAAAATGCAAGCAAAGGAACCGATATGGGGAAATGAAACGATATTAACAGAAACGTGTATTAGGAATTTTTTTTTTCGGAATTTTAGGTGAGAAAAGGCTAAGACAAGTTTATGGCATTCTATATGGATAAGCAAAACAACATAAAATAAAAAAAACGTGTATATTGAATGTACTTAAAAGCCAAATTCCATGCACGACACATTTAATGGTAAAAGAAAACAACGTTACCAAAAACGTGTCTTTTCAGTTTTTTTTTCTTTTCTTTTTTTTTAAGCTTGTTTGGTACCAAAACACCGGTGTATACAAAAATTATCTTTATAGGAGAAGAAAACACAGGACTAAAAAAAAGTATCTTTTCTTTGTTTTTTTCAGCATATTACATATTAAAACGAAATGACATTACAGGAAACCTGAGTATTTTCTAGCTTATTTTTACCAAAACGCTAAAGTGGATGCAAATCACCCTATTTGGGGAAAACAAACAACATTGTAAAAAAACGTGTCGTTTGAGTGTTTTTCATCTTACGTATCAAAACGCTAAAATGCATGCAAAACATCCTTTATGGAGAAACAGAACAAGATTACCAAACCTGTGTTATAAGTGTTTTACAGCTAGTTAGCAAAACTCCAAAATGCATGCAAAGCAACTTGTTTGGGTTAAGGAAACGACACCACCAGAAACATGTTACATGCGTGTTTTTTAGCATATTAGGCAACAAACGATAAAGAGCATGGAAAACAATCTATATTTGAAAACAAAACATTATGAAAAACGTGTCTTTTGAGTGTTTTTTTTTTTTTTTTAGTTTCTTACGTACCAAAACGCTAAATCGCGTCCAAAACACCTTTTATTGGGGAAAAAAAACCAGCAAAAAAGTGTTTTTTTTCATTTTTTTTAAGCTTGTTAGTTAACAAAAACGCCAAAAATGCAAGCAAAGGAACCGATATGGGGAAACGAAACGATATTAACAGAATTAGGAATTTTTTTTTCTTCGGATTTTTAGGTGAGAAAAGGCTAAGACAAGTTTATAGCATTCTATATGGATAAGCAAAACAACATAAAAGAAAAAAAAACGTGTATATTGAATGTACTTAAAGGCCAAATTCCATGCACGACACATTTAATGGTAAAAGAAAACAACGTTACCAAAAACGTGTCTTTTCAGTTTTTTTTTTTTTTTAAGCTCTTTTGGTACCAAATCACCGGTGTATACAAAAATTCTCTTTATAGGAGAAGAAAACACAATACTAAAAAAAAGTATCTTTTCTTTGTTTTTTTTTCAGCATATTACATATTAAACCGTTAAAACGCATGCAAAACGTGTGTTTTGGATTTTTTTAAAGATTGTTAGGTACTAAAACGCAAAAAAATGCATGCAAAGCACTCTATTTAACGGCAATGAAACGATATAACAAGGAACGTGTCATCTGGGTGTTTTGAACATATTATGCACCAAAAAACTAAAAAGCACGGAAAGCACGCGAAAACAAAACACTCAAAATGTCTTTTGAGTGTATATATATATATATATATATATATATATATATATATATATATATATATATATATATATATATATATATATATATATATATATATATATATATATATATATATATATATATATATATATATATATATATATATATATATATATATATATATATATATATATATATATATATATACACTCAAAAGACATTTTGAGTGTTTTCAGCTTCATATGTACCAAAACGTTAATGCACGTTTCGTTTCCTTTCCACATATAGTATGGTTTGGATGCACTGAAAATACATATTTTTGGAAATGGTGTTCAGTTTTTCCACATAGCAGGTATTCACACGTTTTAGCGTTTTGGTACCAAAGAAACTCAAAACATACATAATATACGTTTCTCATAAATTCCTTTCTTTTCTCCATATGGGGTGATTTTCAAACATTTTAGCGTTTTGGTACATAATGTGAAAAAAAACACTCAAAAAGCACATTTTTGGTAATTTTATTATCTTTCATCCTTTTTAGCGTTTTGGTATCTAAAAAGCTCTAAAAATCTCATAATACATGGTTCTTGTATTTTTTTTTTTTCGTTTCCTAATAGTGCTTTCCATGCATTTTATTTTTTTTTCTACGTAACAGGCTCAAAAACATTCAAAATTCAATTTTTTTTTTCTGTTTCTCTGTCAAGCGTGTTTTGCATGTGTTTTATGGTCTTAGTAGGTAAGTAGCTCAAAAACACTCAAAAGTTACATGGTTTCATTTCCTATATAGTGAGCTTTCGATGCTTTTTCGCGTTTTCGTGCCATGGCTATAAACATTCAAAAGACATGTTACTGGAAATGTCGTTTCGTTGCCCAGTACATGGTGCTTCACATACATTTTAGCGTTTTAGTACATAACTGTGAAAAAAAAAAAAACTCAAAATACACTTTTTGGTAATTTTGATCTTTTTATTCATATAGAGTGCTATTCGTATTTAGGTACCTAAGAAGCTCTAAAACACTCAAATTACTCGTTTCTCGTAATATCTTTTCGGTTCATTATATAGGATACTTTGCATCCATTTTGACGTTTTTCTATGTAACAAGCTCAAAAACTCTAAACACACGTTTTTTGATAAAGTTGTTCTGTTCCCCATAAAGGGTATTTTACATGTGTTTTAGCGTTTTGGTACATAACTAGCTCAAAAACACTCAAAATACACGTTTTTGGTTAAGTCGTTTTGTTTTTCCATATTTGGTGCTTTGCATTCTTTTAGTCTTTTGGTGCTCAACACGTTCATAAACACTGAAAAGATACGTTCCTTTAACAATGTTAAAAACGCTTAAAAACATGTTTTTGATAATGTTGTTCTGTTTCTCCATGAAGAGTGCTATTCACAAGCATTAGCGTTTTGGTACCTAAGAAACTAAAAAAAAAAAAAAAAAACAATGCACATTTCTCAAAATATACTTTCTTTTTTCCATATATGGTGCTTTGCAATCATTTTGGCGTTTTTTTTAGATAACAAGCTAAAAAGATTCAAAATTCACGTTATTGTGTTTCTCCACAAATTTTGTATGCGTTTTAACGTTTTGGTACGTAAGAAGCTCAAAAACACTCAAAAGACACTTTCTTGGTGATGTTTTTATTCCCATATAGGGTTATTCCCCTGCTATCTGGCGGGTTGGTGCCTACCACTCTCAAAAACATTCAAAACACATCTTTTCTCGTAATGTCTTTTCGTTTCCGCACATAGGAGCCTTTGGTCCTATAATAATACACGTGTCTCGTAATGTCCTTTTGTTTCTCCATATAGAGTGCTTTCCATGCATTCTGGCGTTTTTGTAAGGAAAAGAAAAAATTTTTTTTTTTTTTTTTTTTGTAATGTTATTCTTTTCTCTATAAAGGGTGTTTTACATGCGTTTTAAGGATTTTGAAAATATTCAAAAGACATGTTTTTGGTGATGTTCTGTATTCCCATATCCGGTGTTTTGAATGCTATTTAGCGTTTTGTTGCTTAACACGCTGAAAATCACGCAAAAGACGTTTCTGGAATTATAGTTTCATTTCCCTATATAGGGAATTTTGCATCCATTTTGGCGTTTTGGTACCTAACACTGTAAAGAATATTTTAATTACACGTTTTTGGTAATGTCATTTTTCTCCATAGAACGCTATTTATGCGTATTAGCGTTTTGGTACCTAAGAAGCTCTAAAACACTTATAATACACGTTTTTCGTAATGTCCTTTGGTTTCGCCATATAGGGTGCTATGCATGCATTTTTTGTGTTTCGTTACATAACATGGTGAAAAACACTCATAAACCACGTTTTTGGTAATGTTATTATGTTTCTCCATTAAGAATGCTATTCAGTTGATTTAATGTTTTGTACTTTAAGAAACTCAGACACTCATAATACACGTTTCTCGTAATTTCCTTTCGTAATTTCGTAATTTCCTTTCCTTTTCGTTCCCCCTTTGCATGTTTTTTTTTTTTTTTTTTTATGTAACAAGCTCAAAACACTCAAAATACACGTTTTTGGTGATGTTATTCTGTTCCTCCATAAAAGGTGTTTTGGATGTGCTTTAGCATTTTGGAACGTAAAAAGCAAACGCTTAAAAGACACGTATTTGGTGATGTTATGTTATATTCTCATATAGGACACTTTCCATGCTAATTAGGATGTGTTGAAAAAATACAAAAGACATTTTTCTTGTCATGTCGTTTCATTTACCCCTGTAGAGGAATTTGCAAGCACTTTGGCATTTTATAACCTAACAATGTGAAAAACACTCAAATTACACGTTTTTTTTTTCGTAATTAGTTACTGTTTCTCCAAACAGTGTGCTACTCATGCGTTTTAGCGTTTTCGAGCCTAAGAAGCGCAAAATCACTCATAATACACGTTTCTCGTAATATCTTTTCGTTTCCCCATATAGGATGCTTTTGCATGCATTTTGTCGTTTTGGTACCTAAGATGATTAAAAATACACACACACACACACACACACAAAAAAAAAAAATAAATAAAATAATAATAAATAAATAAAATAAATAAATAAATAAATAAATGAATAAAAAATTTATTTATTTTTTCTCCATTAAGAGTACTGTTCACGCTTTGTAGTGTTTTGGTACCTAAGAAACTCAAAAACACTCATAATACGTGTTTTTGTAATGTCGTTTTGCTTCATCATATAGGGTGCTTTGGATGCATTTTGGTCTTTTTGTACGTAAGAAGCTGAAAAACACTAGAAATAGCCGTTTTTTTTTATTTATTTTTATTTTTTTTTATATATTTATGAAATACACGTTACTTTATGATGGTTGTTTTGCACGCATTTTAGCGTTTTGGTACATAAGGTCAAAAATACTCTATAGACGCGTTTTTGCTAGTTTTTTTTTTTTTTTTTATTTCCAAATATGGTGCCTTTTTAGTGATTTGGTTTCTAACACAAAAACAACAGAAGAAACGTAATGTCGTTTCGTTTCATCATTAAGAGGGCTTTAGATGCATTTTGGTGTTTTGGTACCTAAGTGCGAAATACAGTCAAAATACTCTTTTTATGTAATGTTGTTCTGTTTGTCCATATAGACTACTACTGAGCCGTTTTAGCGTTTTGGTACTCATTATACACGTTTCTCGTAATGTCCTTTTGTTTCCTTATAAAGGATGCCTTGTATGCTTTTTTGGCGATTCGGAACCTAACAAAGTGGAAAACACTTTGTCCATTCGTCTATTCAGAGAATGCTTTGCATGCATTTTGACGTGTTTTTTTTTTCTTAGTAAGAAGCTCAAAACACTGAAAATAAACGTTTTGAGCAATGTTATTCTATTTCTCCAAAAAGGGTTTTTGCATGTGATTTAGCGTTTTTTTTATGTAAAAGTGTAAAAAAAAAGTTTAAAAATACAGGTTTTTGTAATGCTTTTTTTCCCCAAATGGAGTAATTCCACTGCTTTTTAGCGTTTTACTGTTAACGCACTGAAAATAAAAACACTTAAAAGACACGTTTTTGATAATGTCATTTTATTTCACCATATAGCTAGCTTTGCATGCTTTTTTGCATTTTTGGTAGCTGAAAATGTGAAAAACACTCAAAATATACGTTTTTGGTAATGTTGTTCTGTTTCTTAGCGTTTCCGTGCTTACCATGCTCAAAAACACTTAAAAGACACGTTTCTGGTATTGTCATTTCGTTTCCCCATATAGGGTGCTTTACCTCCATTTTGCGGTTTAAGTATCTGATGATGTGAAAAACACTCTAAATACACTTCTTTGGTAATGTGTTTCTCGCTTTAGAGTGATATTTATGCATTTTAGCTTTTTTATACCTAAAAATCTAAAAACTCCTACAATGCACGTTTTTCGTAATGGCTTTACGTTTCCCCATATAAAGTATTTTTCATGAATTTTTACATTTTTATATGTAACAAGCTCAAAAACACTCAAAATACACGTTTTTGCTAAAGTTATACTGTTTCTCCTTAAAGGATTTTTTGCATGTGTTTCAGCGTTTTGGTACGTAAGATCCCTCAAAACACTTATGAGACGTTTTCTTTATAATATTGTTTTGGTTTCTCATATAGGGTGCTTTCCATGAACACTCATGAAACTCAAATATATATATATATATATATATATATATATATATATATATATATATATATATATATATATATATATATATATATATATATATATATATATATATATATATATATATATATATATATATATATATATATATATATATATATATATATATATATATATATATATATATATATACACACACTTCTCTCGTAATGTCATTTTGTTTCCCCATATAGGGTACTTTGCAAGCATTTTAGCGCTTTTTTTTTACGAAATAACCCCAAAACACTTAAAATACTTGTTTCTAGTTATGTTATTCTGTTTCAACATAAAGGGTAATGCATAAAAAACCTCTTATATGTTGAAACGAAATGACATTACAAGAAAAGTTTCTTTTGAGTCATTTCTCTGTATTAGGCACTAAAACGCTAAAACGTATGGAAAGCAGCCTATGCGGGAATAGAAAAGAACATTACCAAAAACGTGTTTTTTTTTGTGTGAGTTTTTAGTTTCTTGCGTATCAAAACGCTAAAAAAAAAAAAAAAACATGCAAAACACCCTCTATGGAGAAACAGAACATTACCAAAAATGGGTATTTTGAGTGTTTTTTTTTTTTATCTTGTTACAAAAAACGCCAAATGCATACAAAAAAATAAGGGGAAAGGATAAGAACATTACGAGACACGTGCATTTTTTTGACAAAATATGGAAAAACAGAAAAACTTTACCAAAAACGTTTATTTTCAGTGTATTTCACATTGTTTGGTAGCAAAACTTCATAATGCATGCAAAGCATCCTATATCGGAAAAGAAACGACATTTCCAGAAAAGTGTGTTTTGGGTGTTTATGAGAATGCAAGGTACCAAAACACTAAAAAGCTTAGAAAACAACCTTTCGGGGTTTTTTTTTTTTTACTGAAACGCATGCAAAACACTCATTATGAAAAAAAAAAACAATAACTTTGCCAAATATGTGTATTTTGAGTGTGTTTTAATGTGTTGCCTACAAAAACGCAAAAATGCATGGAAATTACCCTATATGGGGAAACGAAAAGAACATTACGAGAAACGACTATTATGAGCGTTTTTGAGCTTCTAAGGTACCAAAACGCCAAAATGCATAATTAGTACACTTTATTGAGAAACTGAACAGCATTACCAAAAACGTGTTTTATTGAGCGTTTTTCACATTGTTAACTACCAAAACGCAAAAATGTATGCAAACCATCCAATATGAGGGAAGGAAACGAGAAGTCAATAAACGTGTTTTTGAGTATTTACGAATGTGCTAGACACCAAAACGCTGAAAAGCATGGAAATTACCGTATATGAAAAAAAAAAATCAAAACGCTAAAATGTATGCAAAAATCCCGTAATGGAGAAACCATATAACTTTAACAAAAACGTCTATTTTAAGTGTTTTTCATATGCTTAGGTGGAAAAAGTACTTCATATGGGGATACGAAGACATTAAGAGAAACGTACATTGTGAATGTTTTTGTGCTCCTTAGGTACTAAAATGCGAAAACACTTTAAAAGCTCTCTCAATGGAGAAAAAAATTACAAAAAAGTGTATTTCGAGTGTTTTTGACACTGTTAGGTAGAAAAATGCAAAAATGCATGCAAAAGAACCCATATGTGAAAAAAAAATCCAGAAACATAATTATCTTTTTAGTGCGTATGAGCGTGCTAAGCGACAAAACACTATAAAGCATCGAAAGCACACTAATGGGAAAAAAACAGCATTAAGAAATTTTTGTGTGTGTATGTGTGTGTGTGTTTCTGAGCTGCTCACGTACCAAAACGCTAAAACGCTTACAATTTGAAAAAAAAAATATATATATATATATATATATATATATATATATATATATATATATATATATATATATATATATATATATATATATATATATATATATATATATATATATATATATATATATATATATATATATATATATATATATATATATATATATATATATATATATATATATATATATATATATATATATATATATATATATATATATATATATATATATATATATATATAACCAAAAAAATTTGTATTTTCAGTGTTTTTTTTCCGCAATGTTAGGTACAAGCATGCCAAAATGCCTGCAAAGTACTCTATTATGAGGAAACGGAAGAACGAGAAACGTCTATTATGAGTACTTTTGAGCTTCTTGGGTACCAAAACGCTGAAAATCATGAATAGCAATCTATATAGGGAAAAAGAACAATATTACCAAAAACGTGCATTTAGAGTGCTAAAAACCTGAAAACAGTCAAAATACTTGTTTATGGTAAAATTATTCTGTTTCACCATGAACTGTGTTTTATATGGGTTTTATCGTTTAGTACGTAAGAAGATTAAAAACACTCAAAAGACATGTACGTAACGTTGTTTTGTATTCTTATATAAGGTGATTTCCATGCTTTTAAGCGTGTTGGTGCCTAACACGCTCAAAAACACTGAAAAGACACGTTTTTGGTAATGCTGTTTCGTTTCCCTATATATGAACCTTCCTTGCCTCGTGCTGTTTTGCTACCTAATAATGTGAGAAAACACTCAAAATACACGTTTTTGGTAATGTTGTTATTTTTTCGATATAGAGTACTATTAATTCGTTTTAGGATTTTGGTACCTAAGAATATAAAAAAAAAAAAAACTCATAATACACGCTTCTCGTAATTTCTCGTTTCCCCGTATAAAGTAAATTGCATTCATTTTTACTTTTCAACGTAACAAGCTCAAAACATTTTAAACACATTTTTTTTATAAAGTTATTGTGTTTATGAAGGGTGTTTTTGCATGTAATTTAGAGTTTTGGTACGTAAGAAGCTGAAAAATACTCATAAGATACGTTTTTCTCGTAATGTTTTGAATTTTCATACATAGTGATTTTAAGCACCTTGGTGCCTTACATGCTCAGAAACCCTCAAAGCACTATTTTTTTTTTTTTTTTTTCTGAAAAATGTCGCTTCCTTTCCTATTATAAAGGGTTTTGCATGCATTTTGGCGTTTTGGCGGGTAACAATGTGAAACACACTGAAAATACACGATTTCTCTATTTCGAAAAACAAAACAACATTACATTAATCGTGCCTTTTGAGTCTTTTCATCTATTTACGTACCGAAACGCTAAAACGCATGCAAAAAAATTATTAATATTATCAAAATCATATTTTTTTTATTTTATTTTTTTTATAGCTTGTTACGTAGAAAAAGCAAAAATGCATGCAAAGTACCCTATATAAGGAAACAAAAAGACTTCATGAGAAACTTCTATTATGAGTATTTTGAGGTTCTTATGTACCAAAATGTTAAAGTGCATGAATAACACTCTATATGGAGAAACACAAAAAGCATTATCGAAAACATGTATCTCGACTGCATTTCATATTGTTAGGCAATATGTCTTTTTGAGTGTTTATGAGCGTGCTAAGCACCAAAACCCTAAAATGTATGTAAGGATCCTGTATGAGTAAACAAAATAATAAAACTACATACATCTCTTTTCAGTGTATTTTGAGGTATGTACCAAAACGCTAAAATGCATGCAAAAAAAAAAAAAAAAAACGTATAGAGGAACAGTAAAAAATTACAAAAGAAACGTGTTTTTAGTGCTTTTCAACTGAATACGTAGAAAACGCCAAAATGCATGTAAATTACCCTATATCTGGTAACGAAAAGATATTACAAGAAACTTGTATTTTTAGTGTTTTTGAGCTTCTTTGGTACCAAAACGAGAAAAAGTATGCATAGCACCCTATATAGAGAAACATAATAAGATACCCATATAAATAAGATAATAAGATAACTATATAAAAGAAACATAAATTATTATAAAAAAAAAAACTTGTATTTTGAATGTTTTTAATATTGTTAGGTATCAAAACGGTGAAGTGCATGGAAATATCCCTATAAGGGGAAACAGAACTACGTTTCCAGAATCGTATATTTTCAGTGTTTTTAACGTATTAGCAAAGAAAATGGTAAAAAAAAAAACGGTAAAAAAAAAATCCTTATGGAAAATAAGTATCGAGTGTTTTTGAGTTATTTTTTACGTCAAAAACACCAAAATGCATACAAACTAACCTATATGGGGAACCAAGACGACATTACAAGAAACGTTTATTATCATTATTTTTTTTTTTAGCTTCTTAGATACCAAAACGTTAAAACGCATGAATAGCGCTTTATTTGGAGAAAAAGATTAATACCAAAAAAGTGTATTTTAAGTGTATTTCACATTATTAGGAGATATAACAGCGAAATACATGCAAAGCACTCAATATGGAGAAACGAAAAGTCTTTACGAGAAATCTGTTTTTTGAACTTCTTAAGTAGCAAACTCTAAAACGCATGAATAACATTCTATATGAAAAAAAAAAAAAAACAGAACAATAGTACCAAGAACCGTGTCTTTTGAGTGTTTTTTTCAGTATCTTACGTACCAAAAATGCAAAAAACGCATGCAAAACACACTTTATGGAGTAAAAGACTAATATTACCAAAAACAAGTTTTTTTTGGGTGTTTTGTGAGCTTAGGTGGAAAAACGCCAAAATACATCCTTCTTAGGTACGAAAATTTTATATGGAGAAACGAAAAGGCATTACAAGAAACGTGTTATGAATGTTTTTGAGCTTCTTAGGTACCAAAACGCAATAAACCACGTATAACATTCTATATGAAGATACAAAACAACATTACCGAATACGTGTTTTGAGTGCTTTTTTTTCACATTCATAGATACCAAAACATCAAAATGCATCCAACGATCCCTATATAGGGAAAAGAAATTAAATTTCTAGTAACGTGTCTTTTATGAGTTTATTACCGTGTTAAGTACCAAAACGACAAAAAAAAAGTAGATAAAAAATAAAAAACACCCTATATGGAAAACAAACCGTCACCGAAACCGTCTTTTTTCAGTGTTTTCAGGTAATTACGTATCATAATGCTAAAACGCATGAAAAAAAAAAAAAACATTTATGGCGAAACATTATATATTTGCGAAAAAAAAAATGTTTTTGAGTTTGTTACAAAAACGACAAAATGCACACAAAGTACACTATGGGAAACGAAAGGGCATTACCTGAAACGTGTATTATTAGTGTTTTTGAGCTTCTTAGGTACCAAAATGTTAAAAGGTATTAATAGAACTCAATGGAAAAAAAAAACTACCAAAAACTTGTGTTTTATGTGTATTACACATTATTAGGTGCCAAAAAGCCCCCCCCCAAAAAAACAGGAAAAATAGGCTATAGTCGGGAAAGAAAATGATATATCGTGAAACGTGTCTGTTGAGTGTTTATGATCGTGTTAGGCACCAAAATGTTTTTGAGCTACTTACGTACCAAAAAGCTAAAACACGTGAAACATGATTTATGGAGAAACACAATAAAATTACGAAAAAAACAAGTATTTTAAGGGTTTTCAGTTTGTTAACTACGAAAACGCCAAAATGTATGCAAAGTACCTAATATTAAGAAACGAAAAGACATTACAAGAAAAGTGTATCATCAGTGTTTTTAATCTTTTTAGGTACCAAAACGCTAAAAGACATAAATAGTATTACTCTATATGGAAAAAAAATAAATAAATAAAAACACTTACCAAAAAACGTGATTTTTTAGTTTTATTTCACATTGTAAGATAGCAAAAACGCCAAAATGCATGCAAAGTGCCCTCTCTAGGGAAACGAAACGACATTTCCAGAAACATGTATTTTTTTTTTTTAAGTGTTTATGAGCGTGTTAGGCACAAAAACGCTAAAAGGCATGGAAAAGTTCCCCTATGGGGAAAGCAAAACAACATTTCTAAAAACGTGTGTTTGGTGTGTTTTTGTACAAAAACCATAAAACGAATGGAAAACACCCTTTTAAATAGAAAGAAAATAACCTTAACAAAAACAAGTATTTAAATGCTTTTGAGCTTGTTACGTACAAAATCGCCAAAATGCATGCAAAGAATGAGGAAAAGAAAAGACATTGCGAGAAATGTGTGTTATGAGTGTTTTTGAGATTCCTGTCTACGAAAACGCGAAAACCCTGTAATAACACTCCACATGGAGAAACAGAACATCAAAAGAAAAAAACAAAAACGTGTTTTGTGTATTCTTTTACACTGTTAAGTAATTAAATGCATAAATACATGTAAGGTACCCTATATGAGGAAAAAAAAAAGACATTTCCTGGAACATGTTTTTTGAGTGATTATGATCTTGTTAAGTACCAAAACGCAAAAATGCATGCAAACACTCTTCATGTAGAAAAAGAAACAAAAACGCATTACGAGAAACTTGTGTTATGAGTGTTTTTTTCAGTTTCTTAGGTACTGAAACGCTAAAACGCCTAAATATATGGAGAAAATTAACATTATAAAAACTTGCATTTTGAGTGTATTTCACATGGTTAGGTACCAAAATGCCAAAATGTACACAAAGCACACTTTATAGGAAAAGGAAACGATATATCCAGAAATGTGTTTTTTGAGTGTTTATGAGCGTGTTAGGCACCAAAACGGTTAAAAAAGCATGAAAAGTACCCTATATGGAAAAAAAGAAACATCATTACCAAAAACGTTTCTCTTCGGTCTTTTTGAGCGAAATAGACTCAAAATATATGTTATTAATAATGTTATGTGTCTTCATATAAAGTGTTATTCATGCATTTTAGCGTTTTTGTACCTAAGAACCAAAAACTTTCATAATACACGTTTCTCGTAAAGTCTTTTCGTTTCGAAACATGCTTTCTTGTAACAATTTCATTTCCCCATATCAAGGGCTTTCCATGCATTTTGGCGTTTCGGTACCTAATAATGTGAAATATGCTCAAAACACACGTTTTTGTTAATGTTGTTCTGTTTCTTCATAGAGTGCTGTTTATAGGTTTAGCGTTTCAATACCTAAAATGTTAAAAAAAATAATTATAATACATTTTTTTCGTAATGTCATTACCTCTACCTATTAAGAGTATTTTGCATCCATTTTAATGTTTTTGTATGCAACAACCTCAAAAAAACTCTCAAAATACTTGTTTTTGGTAATGATATTCTTCTACATAAAAGGTGTTTTGCATGCTTTTTTAGGGTTTCGGTACGTAAGAGGCTGAAAAACACTTAAGAGACACGTTTTTTGGTAAAGTTGTTTTCTATTCCCATTTAGGGTGTTTACCATTGCATTTTAAACACTCAAAAAAAAAAAACATTTCTTGAAATGTAGTATCGTTTCCAAATATATTGGTACTTAACAATGTGGAAAAAAAAACACTCAAATTACGCGGTTTTTGGTAATGTTGTTCTGTTTCTTTGTATAAGGTGGTATTAACGCGGTTTCGCATTTCGGTACCTGGGAAGCTCAAAAACACTTATAATACACTTTTCTTCTAATGTCTTTTTTGTTTCCCCACATAGTATACTTTTCATATATTTTGGTGTTATTCTGTAACAAGCTCAAAAACACTCAAAATACTTGTTTTTGGTAATGTTATTCTGTTTCTGCATAAAGGGTGTTTTGCATGCATTTTACCTTTTTGGTACATAAGAAGTTCAAAAACACTCAAAAAGTCATGTTTTTCGTTAAGTCGTTTTGTATTCCCAAATAAGTTGATTTCCATGCTTTTTAGCGTATCGGTGCTTAACACGCTCAAAAAACATTTAAAAGATACGTTTCTGGAAATCTTGTTTTTACCCATATAGAGGATTTTCAATGCATTTTGGTGATTTGCTATTTATTAATGTGAAAACACTCAAAATACACGTTTTTTGGTCTCGATATCGAGTACTATTCCTGAGTTTCAGCATTTTGTTACCTATGATGTTCAAAAACACTTATAATAGATTTTCTTCGTAATGTCCTTTCGTTTCTCTATATAACGTTATTTTCATGCATTTTTGCTTTTTGTACGTAACACGCTAAAAACACTCGAAATAGTTATTTTTTGTAATATTTTTCTTTTTCTCCATAAAGTGTTTTGTATTCGTTATAGCGTTTTGTACGTAGGAAGCTCTATAACATTCAAAAGACACGTTTTTTCGTAATGATGTTTTATATTGCCATATACGTTGCTTTGCATGCATTTTGGCGTTTTGTTAAATACACTCAAAATATAAGTTTTAGGTAATGTTTTTTTTTTTTTTATTAAGTGCTGTCAATGCGTTTTAGCGTCTTTGTACCTAAAAAGGTAAAAAAAAAAAAACGATTATAATAGATATTTCATACTGTCCTTTCGTTTCCCAAAATAGAGGACTTTGCATATATTTTGGCGTTTCTTTACGTAACAAGCTCAAAAAAACTCAAAATACTTGTTTTTCGTAAGGTTATTCTCTCTCTCTTTTCTTTTATAAAGTGTGTTTTGCATGTTTTAGAGTTTTGGTGCTAAAGAAATTCAAAAACCCTGAAAAGACACTTGTTCGTAATGTTGTTTTGCATGTATATTCCCATATAGGGTGATTTCTATGTTTTTTTTTTAGCGTTATGATGCCTAATACGAAAAAAAAATAAATAAATAAAAAAAACCCTCAAAAAACATTTTTCTAGTAATGTAGATTTGTTTCCATATATAGGTGACTGTGAATACATTATGGCATTTTGGTACCTAATAATAAAAAAAAAAAAACACCCAAATACAAATTATTGTTAATGTTGTTCTGATTTGTCGATATAAAGTGCACTATAAAATTCATGCGTTTTAGTATTTTGCTACCTAAGAAGCTCTAAAACTCTCATAATACACCTTTTTCCTAATGTCTTTTCGTTTAATATTACAGTCTTTTGCTTGCATTTTGGCATTTTTCCACGTACTAAGCTCAAAAACAAACAAAAACACGTTTTTGATACTTATGCTTTTTCTTCATGTTTTTATTTTTTTGCAAGCGTTTCAGCGTTTTTGGTACGTAAGTAGCTCAAAAACACTATAAAGAGACGTTTTGGTAATGTCTTGTTCTCCCATATAGGGTACTTTCCCTTCTTTTTTTATCGTTTGGGTGTTTGCACGCACATAAATATTAAAAAAAAAAAAAAACACGTTTCTGGAAATCTCGTTTCCTTTCTCCATGTAGGGTGCTTTCCACGGATTTAAAAACCTAACAATATGATATACACTCAAAATAACACGTAATGTAATTCTGTTTCTCTCTATAGAGTGTTATTCATACTCATTCAGAGCGTTTTGGTACTTATGAAACTAATACAATACTCATAATACACGTTTTTCGTAATGTTTATCCATTTCCCCATTTAGGGTACTGTGCTTACTTTTTGGCGTTTTTCTACGAAACAACTTGATAAAACACTCAAAATACTTATTTTCTTAATGTTATTAATAATATTTTACATGCGTTTCAAAGTTTTGGTACATAAGTTGCTCAAAAGCAGTGGAAAAAAAAAAACGTTTCTGGTAATGTGTTGTTTTCCCATATAGGGTGTTTTTTTTTTTGTTTCTTTCTTTTTTCGTTTTGGTGTCTAACACGCTCATTAACAATCAAAAGACACTTTTCATGAAATCTCGTTTTCTTTCACCATATAGGGTGTTTTGTTTGCATTTTGGAGTTTTGGTACCTGACTGTGAAATACACTCAAAATACATGTTTTTGGAAATATTGTTCTGTTTCTTTTTTTTTTCTATAGAGTGCTAATTATTGCTTTTTAGCGGTTTGTTACCTAAGAGGTAAAAAAAAAAACCCTTTCTCATAATATTTTTTTTTTCTTTCCATTTAACCAAACAGGGTACTTGGAATGTATTTTGACGTTTTTCACGTAACAGCCTCAAAAACAATCAAAAAACTTGTTTTTGGTAATGTTATTCTGCTTCTCCATCAAGGGTGTTTTGCATGCGTTTTAGCGTTCTGATACCTAAGTTGCTCAAAAATACTGAAAAGAGACATTTTTGTTAATGTTTTGTTTTCCATTACAGTGTGATTTCCATGCTTTTCATCGTTTTGGAGGTAGAACATTCATAAACACTCAAAAGACACCTTTCTGGAAAACTCGTTTCCTTTCGCATGCTTTACATGTGTACCTAACAATGAGAAATACACTACAATTACAAGTTTTTGGTAATGTTATTGTTTCTCCATGAAGATTTTTTTTCTCTTTTTTTTTTTTTTTTGCATGCGGCTTAGGTTTTTGGTATGTAATAAGCTCACAAACACTTAAAAGACACGTTTTCCTTAGTGTTCTTTTGTTGTTCAAATCAAGTGATTTCCAAGCTTTATATCGGTTTATTGTCTAAACAATCAAAAAACACGTTTCTGGAAACATCGTTTCATTTCTTCATAAAGGTTACTTTGCATGCATTTTTGCGTTTTCTACGTAACAAGCTCATAAACACATAAAATACTTGTTTTTGGGAATTTTATTCTGTTTCTCCATAAAGTGTTTTGGAAACGTAATAGCGTTTTGGTACGTAAGAAGCTCAAAAAGATTGAAAAGACATGTTTTTGATAATGTTTTTTATTCCCATATGGTGATCTTTCCATGCTTTTTAGCATTGTGGTACCTAGCAGATTCATAAACATTCAAAAGACACGTTTCATTAAATTTAGTTTTGTTTGTTAGTTAGTGGGCTTCCATACATTTTGGCGTTTTGGCACCTAACAAAATGAAAAAACACTCAAAATACACGTTTTTGGTAATGTTGTTATGTTTATTCATACAAAGTGCTATTCATGCGTTTTCACATTTTGTTACCTAAGAAGCTCAAATTTACTCATAATACACGTTTCTCGTAATGTCTTTTTCTTTCTTCATATAGAATTCTTTGCATACATTATGGCGTTTTTCTTCCTAACAAGCTCAAAAACTCTCAAATGATTTCTTCTTGGTGATATTATTCTGTTTTTCCATAAAGTGTGTTTTTCATGCATTTTACCTTCTTGGTACGTAAGAAGCTGAAAAAAAAACTCAAGACATGTTTTTGGCAAAGTAGTTTTTTTTTTTTTTATTTACATGTATATAAACTTGTTAACTACAACACAGTAAAAAGCATGAAAACTTCCCTATAAAGGAAAAGCAAAAAAAAACATTCCCCCCAAAAAATGTATTTTTGGGGGTATTTTTCAGCTACTAACGTACAAAAACGCTAAAATGCTTGCAAAAATCCCTTCATGGAAAAAACAAATAACCTTACCAGAAACTAGTATTTAATTTTATTTCTTAAGCTTGTCACGTACAAAAGCGCCAAAATGCATGCAAAGTACACTATATATGGATACGAAAGTGCATTACGAGAAACATGCAGTATGAGTGTTTTCAAATTATTAGGTACCAAAACGCTAAAGCGAATGAATAGCACTCTATATGGAGAAACAAAAACGCTAAAATGCATGCAAAGCATCATATATGAGGGAAAATACGACACTTCTAGAAACGTGTTTTTTCAGTGTTTGTAAGCGTATTAGGTACCAAAACGCTAAAAAGCAAGGAAAGAACCCTACATGGGAAAACAAAACATTACAAAAAGTCTTTTCATTGTTTTGAGCTACTTACATACTAAAACGCAAAGGCGCATGCAAAACACCTTTTATGGAGCAACAGCAAAACGTGTATTTTTAATGTTTTAAGATAATTACGTAAAAAAATTTCAAAATTCATGTAAAGTTCCCAATATGGGGAAACAAAAAGACATTACGAGAAACGTATATTGTAAGTGTTTTACACCTTATTAGGTTGAAAAATACGAAAATACATGAATACCGCTCTTTATGGAGTAACAGAGCAACATTACTAAAAACGTGTATTTTGTTTGTTTTAACAATGTTATGTACCAAAACGTCGAAATTCATGCAAAGTGCAATCTATGGGAGAAACGAAACGAAATTTCCAGAAACTTGAATTTTGAGTGTTTATGACCATGTTAGGCACCAAAACTCTAAAAAATAAAAATGGAAAGCATTCTATATGGGAATACAAAACAAAATTAAAAAAGAATAGTATTTTTTTTTTCAATGTTTTTGAGCTACTTTTATATCAAAACGCTTGAACAGACGCAAAACACGCTTAATGGAGAAACAAAATAACAATACAAAAAAAACTATATTTTCAGTGTTTTGAGGTATGTAAGTAGAATAACGCCGAAATGTATGCCGGGAAACGAAGACATTTCGAGAAACGTGTATTATGAGAGCTTTTCAGCTTTTTAGGTACCAAACACAAAGGCACCTTAATAGTACTCTATATGGAGAAACAAAACAACACGAATGAAAATATATATTTTGAGTGGTTTTCATATTATTAGGTACCAAAGCACAAAAATACATGCAAAGACCTCTAAAAGACGACACAAAACGAAATTACAAGAAACCTATCTTTTTAGAGTGTTTCTACGTGTTAGGCACCAAAACAATAAGTATGAAAAGAGCACTATGTTGGAAGGGAAAAAAAAAAAAACCAACAAAGTGACTTTTCACGTGTTTGGAAGTTTTTAAATTCATAATGTACCAAAACGATAAAACAAGCAAAACACCCTTCCTGCAGAAACATAAAAACATTACCAAAAACGAGCATTTTGACCGATTTTTCAGCTTGTTATGTACAAAAGCGTCAAAATGCATATAAAGTACCCTATATAAGAAAACGAAAAGACATTAAGAGAAACCAGTATTATGAGTTTTTTTTTTTTACCTTATTAGGTACCGAAACGATAAAACGCACGATTTACCTTCTGTATGGAGAAAACGTGTTTTTTAAGTGTATTTAGCTTTGTTAGGTATCAAAACGGCAAAATGCATGCAAAGCACCCGATATGGGGAAAATAAACGACATTTCCAGAAACATGTCTTTGGAGAGTTTATGAGTGTGTTAGGCACAAAAAACTCTTAAAAAGCATGGGAAAACATTAAGTGTTTTGAGGTACTTACATACCAAACCGCTAAAGCGGTTGCAAAACACAGTTTATGGAGAAACTCAACAGCTTTACCAAAAACATGCATTTTGAGAAATTTTGCGCCTGTTACGTACAAAAACGATAAAATACATGCAAATAACCCTAAAAGGGGAAAAGAAAACATTAAAAGAAACGTATATTTTGAGTGGTATTGAGCTTCATAGGTACCAGAACACTAAAACGTATGAATAATACTCTATATGGAGAAACGGAACAAGATTAACAAACCCTTGTGTTTTAAGGCTTTTTCCACGTTATTAGGTACCGCAACGCGAAAATGCATGCAAAGCACACTATATGGGGAAAGGAAACATTTCCAGAAACATGTCCTTTCACTGTTTATGATTATGTTAGGTACCAAGAAGCCAAAAACCAAGGAAAGCACCCTATAGGAGAAAACAAAAGATTACAAAAACTTTTCATTTCAGTGCTTATGAGCTACTTACATACAAAAACACTTAAACGCATCCAAAACGCCTCTTTTTTTGGAAAAACTCAATAACATTACCAAAAAAGCGTGTATTTTCAATGTTTTGAGATTGTTACTAAAAAAAAAAAAGTAACCAAAGACATTATGAGAAACTTATATAAAGAGTGTTTTTAAGCTTCTCAGGTACCAAAACGCGAAAATGCATAAATAATACTCTCTTTAGAGAAAAACAACAATATTAGATACGAAAACGCTAAAAAGCAACGAAAGCTCCCTATTTCGAAAAGCAAAACATTACCAAAAGCGTGTCTTTTGAGAGTTTTTACAGCTACTTACGTACCAAAACGCTAAAATGCATGCAAAGCACATTTTATGGAGAAACAGAATAACATTACCAAAAACGTGTATTTTGAGTTTTTTTTTTATCTTACGTATAAAAAAAAGCAAAAATGCATGCAAAGTATCCTAAATGGCGATACGAAAAGAAATAAAAAGACACTTCATTTATCAGTGTTTTTTGAGATTCTTAGGTAGCAAAATGCACAAACGCATGTATAACATTATATATGAAAAAACAGGAGAACATTACCAAAAACGTATATTTTGAGTGTTTTTTTCACATTGTTACGTAACAAAAACGCCAAAATGCATGGAAATCACCCAATATGGATAAAGTAAAGGACATTACGAGAAAGATGCCATTAGTGTTTTTCAGCGTCTTAGGTACCAAACGCAAAAAACTATTTAGTACCACTGTATATGGAGAAAGAGAACATTACCAAAAACGTTTATTTTGTGTTTTTCACAATTTTATGTACCAAAACGTCAAAATGACTCCAGAGCACCATCTATGGGGAGATGAAACGATATTTCCAGAAACATGTCTTTTGAGTGTCGATTGTTGTTGTTAGGTACAAAAGTTATAAAAAAGCATGGAAAGCTACCTATATGAAAGAACAAGTCAACCAAAAATTTATCTTTTGGGTATTTTCAGCTACTTACGTACCATAACGCTGAGATGTATGCAAAACACCCTTTATTACCATAAACAATTTTTTTTCTTTTTACATATAAAAAGAAACATAAATGCATGCAGAATACTTTGCATGAGGAAACGAAAAGACATTAGAAGAAACTTTTATAATAAGTGTTTTTTTTTTATTTCTTAGGTACCAAGACCTATTTGACGCATTGAAGAACAGTCTATATGGAGAAAAAAACAAGATTACCAAAAATGTGCTTTTTGAGTGTTTTTCACATTGTTAGGTACGAAAACACACTATAAAGAGTGTTATTTGTGGGTTTTAGCTTTATTATACTTAACGAACTTAAAAAAAAAAAACTCATAATACACGTTTCTCGTAACGTCCTTTCATTTTCCAAACATAGGGTTCTTTCCATGTATTTTAGTTTTTTTTTATAGGTAACATGAAGAAAAACACTCAAAATACATGTTTTTTGGTAATATTATTCTGTTTCTCCATAAAGGGTGTTTTGCATGCGTTTTAGCGTTTTGGTATGTAATGAGCTCAAAAACACTTAAAGACAAGTTCTTCGTAAAAGTTCGTTTTATTCCCATGTAATATGATTGCCGTGCTTTTTACTGCTTTATTGCCTATCACGCTCAAAATACTTTTTGGTAATGTCATTTTTTTGCCACATAAAGCTAGTTTCGCATGCAATTTGGGGTTTTGGTAACTAAGAATGTGAAAAGCACTCAAAATACACGCATTTGGTAAAGTTGTTCTGTATTCTTAATTTTGAGTGTTATTCCTGAGTTTCAGCATTTTGGTATCTAAGAAAATTCTTTATATACACGAGTTTTTGCGTTTTTTGCCTTGTGATTCTGGTGAAACTATAAAACACTCATTATACACATTTCTCGTAATGTCCTTTTGTATCCCAATATAGAGTGCTTTCCATCCATTTTCGCATTTTTTGAAGGTAAGAAGCTCAAAAACATTAAAAATATACCTTTTTGGTAATATCATTCTATTTCTTCATATTCGTTGGTTTGCATCCGGTTTAGCGTTTTTCTAGGTAAAACACTTAAAAGACACTTTTTTCAGTAATTTTGTGATGGATTCCCATTTTGAGAGACTTCCATATTACTTATCGTTTTGGTGCCTGAAATGCTGAAAAACACTCAAAAGACAGGTTTCTGGTAAAATCGTTTAATTTCCCAATATAGGAGGCTTTGGATGCACTTTAGGGTTTGGTACATAACAGTCCGAAAAAAAAAGATAAAATTAACTTTTTTTCATAATGTTCTTTTTACACATAATTTTCCTGAAATTTTTCCAGAATTTTGTCATCTCGGTACCTATAAAGATGAATAACAAAAAAAAAATCCTGTTTTTTTATTTATTTATTTTTTCTCTATAAAGAGTGTTATGTGTGGGTTTTAGCTTTTTCGTACTTAAAGAACTTAAAAACACTCATAATACACGTTTCTCGAAATGTTCTTTAATTTCTCAAATATAAGGTTCTTTGCATGTACTTAAGCGCTTTTATAGGTAACATGATCAAAAACAATCAAAATACATGTTTTTGGTAATGTTATGATATTTCTCCATATAGGGTGCTTTGCATGCTTTTTTTTTTAGCGTTTTGGTATATAAGGAGCTCAAAAACACTTAAAAGCAAGTTCTTGGTAAAAGTTGGTTTTATTCCCATGTAATGTGATTGCCCTGCTTTTTATTGCTTTATTGCCTATCATGCTAAAAAAAAAAAAAAACACTTACAAGACACTTTTCTGGTAATGTCATTTTTTTCCCACATAAAGCTACTTTCACATGCAATTTGGGGTTTTGGTAACTAAGAATGTAAAAAAACACTCAAAATACACGCATTTGGTAAGGTTGTTCTGTTTCTCAATTAAGAGTGTTATTCAGGAGTTTCAGCATTTTGGTATCTAAGAAACTTCTCCATATATACGAGTTTTTTGCATTTTTTGCCTTGTGGTACTTCAGAATCTATAAAACACTCATTATACACATTTCTCGTAATGTCCTTTTGTTAACCAATATAGAGAGTTTGCATCCATTTTCGCGTTTTTTGTAAGTAAAGAGCTCAAAAACACTCAAAATGTACCTTTTTGGTAATGTTATTCTATTTCTTCATATTGGTTGGTTTGCATCCGTTTTAGCGTTTTTCTACGTAAAACACGGAAAAGACACGTTTTCAGTAATTTTGTTTTGGATTCCCACATAGAATGACTTATATATTATTTATTCTTTTAGTGACTAACATGCTGAAAAACACTCACGACACAGGTTTCTCGTAAAGTCGTTTAATTTCCTCATATAGGTGGCTTTGCATGCACTTTAGGGTTTGGTACATAACAGTCCGAAAAAAAAGCTAAAATTAACTTTTTTGATAATGTTCTTTTTTCACATAATTTCCCTGAATTTTGCCAGAATTTTAGCATCTCGGTACCTATGAAGAAGAACAAAAAAAAAATTCCTATTTTTATATTTATTTATTTTTTTTTTTTTTTTTTTTTTCTCTCTATAAAGAGGTTTTAGCTTTTTGGTACTTATGGAACTTAAAAACACTCATAATACACGTTTCCCGTAATGTCCTTTCTTTTCCCAGACATAGGGTTCTTTGCATGTATTTAAGCGTTTTTAGAGGTAACATGATCAAAAACACTCAAAATACATAATTTTGGTAATGTTAATCTGTTTCTCCATAAAGTTTTATGGAGTTTATAAAGTTTAAAGTTCCATGCGTTTTACCGTTTTGGTATGTAAGGGGCTCAAAAACAGTTAAAGGCAAGTTCTTGGTAAAAGTTGGTTTTATTCCCATGGAATATGATTGCCCTCCTTTTTAGTGCTTTATTGACAAGCTCAAAAACACTCAAAAGACACTTTTCTGGTAATGTCATTTCTTTTCCACATAAAGCTAGTATCGCATGCAATTTGGGGTTTTGGTATCTAAGAATGTGAAAAACACTCAAAATACACGCATTTAGTAAGGTTGTTCTGTTTCTCAATTAAGAGTGTTATTCAGGAGTTTCAGCATTTTGGTATCTAAGAAACTTCTCCATATACACGAGTTTTTACGTTTTTTGCCTTGTGGTTCTTGTGAAACTATAAAACACTCATTATACACGTTTCTTGTAATGTCTTTTTGTTTCCTTATATAGAGTGCTTTGCATCCATTTTCGCGTTTTTTTTGTTTTGTTCGTAACTAGCTCAAAAACACTTAAAATATAACTTTTTGGTAATGTTATTCTATTTCTTCATATTGATGGCTTTGCATCCGTTTAAGCGTTTTTCTGCGTAAAACACTGAAAAAACACGTTTTCAGTAATTTTGTTTTGGATTCCCATATAGAGTGACTTCCATATTATTTATCGTTTTGGTGCCTAACTTGCTGAAAAAAACTCAGACATATTTCTGGTAAAGTCGTTTAATTTCCCCATATAGGTGGCTTTGCATGCACTTTAGGGTTTGGTACATAACAGTCCGAAAAAAAAGAAGCTAAAATAAACTATTTTTAATAATGTTCTTTTTTCACATAATTTACCTCAATTTTGCCAGAATTTTGGCATATCGGTACCTATTAAGATGAATAACAATAAAATAATCCTATTTTTTTATTTATTTTTTTTTTCCTTATAAAGAGTGTTATTTGTAGGTTTTAGCTTTTTGGTACTTAAAGAACTTAAAAACACTCATAATACACGTTTCTAGAAATGTTCTTTCGTTTCCCAAACATAAGGTTCTTTGCATGTACTTAAGCGCTTTTATAGGTAACATGATCAAAAACACTCAAAATAAATGTTTTTGGTAATGTTATTCTGTTTCTCCATAAAGGGTGTTTTGCATGCGTTTTAGCGTTTTGGTATATAAGGAGCTCAAAAACACTTAAAGGCAAGTTCTTGGTAAAAGTTGGTTTTATTCCCATGTAATGTGATTGCCCTGCTTTTTAGTGCATTATTGCCTATCATGGTAAAAAAAAAAAAAAAAACACTTAAAAGACACTTTTCTGGTAATGTCAATTTTTTCCCACATAAAGCTACTTTCACATGCAATTTGGGGTTTTGGTAACTAAGAATGTGAAAAACACTCAAAATACACGCATTTGGCAAGGTTGCTCTGTTTCTCAATTAAGAGTGTTATTCAGGAGATTCAGCATTTTGGTATCTTTGGTTCCTGAAAATCTATAAAACACTCATTATACACGTTTCTCGTAATGTCCTTTTGTTAACCAATATAGAGAGGTTTGCATCCGTCTTCGCGTTTTTTGTAAGTAAAAAGCTCAAAAACACTAAAAATATACCTTTTTGGTAATCTTATTCTATTTCTTCATATTGGTTGGTTTGCATCCGTTTTAGCGTTTTTCTACGTAAAACAAGGAAAAGACATTATGTGGGAAAAATTACAGAGAAATTATGTGAAAAAAAGAACATTACCAAAAAAGTTAATTTTAGCTTTTTTTTTCGGACTGTTATGTACGAAACCCTAAAGTGCATGCAAAGCCATCTGTATGGGGAAATTAAACGACTTTACAAGAAAACTGTCTTTTGAGTGTTTTCAGCATGCTAGACACCAAAACGACAAATAATATGGAAGTCAATGTATATGGGAATCCAAAACAAAATTGCTGAAAACGTGTCTTTTCAGTGTTTTACGTAGAAAAACGCTAAAACGGATGCAAACCAACCAATATGAAGAAATAGAATAACATTACCAAAAAGGAATATTTTAAGTGTTTTTGAGCTTGTTACCAACAAAAAAAATAAAAACGCGAAAATGGATGCAAAGCACTCTATATAAGGAAACAAAAAGACATTACGAGAAACGTGTATAATGAGTGTTTTATAGTTTCACTAGAACCACAAGGCAAAAAACGCAAAAACTCGTGTATATGGAGAAGTTTCTTAGATACCAAAATGCTGAAACTCCTGAATAACACTCTTAATTGAGAAACAGAACAACCTTTCTAAATGCGTGTATTTTGAGTGTTTTTCACATTCTTAGTTACCAAAACCACAAATTGCATGCGAAACTAGCCTTATGTGGGGAAAAAAAATGACATTACCAGAAAAGTGTCTTTTGAATATTTTTGAGCGTGTTAGGCAATAAAGCACTAAAAAGGAGAGCAATAACATTACATGAGAATAAAACCAACTTTTACCAAGAACTTGACTTTAAGTGTTTTTGAGCTCCTTATATACCAAAATGCTAAAACGCATGCAAAACACCCCTTATGGAGAAACAGAATAACATTACTAAAAACATGTATTTTGAGTGTTTTTGATTATGTTACCTATAAAAACGCTAATTAAATACATGCAAAGAACCTTATGTTTGGGAAACGAAAGAACATTTCCAGAAACGTGTATTATGAGTGTTTTTAATTTTTTTTAAGTACCAAAAACCTAAAACCCCAAAATAACACTCTTTAGAAAGAAAAAATAAATAAATAAATAAATAAATAAAAAATTGGAATTTTTTTTTTTTTGTTATTCATCTTCATAGGTACCGAGATGCCAAAATTGTGGCAAAATTCATGAAAATTATGTGAAAAAAGAATATTATGAAAAAAAGTTAATTTTAGTTTTTATTCGGACTGTTATGTACCAAACCATAAAGTGCATACAAAGCCACCTATATTGGGAAATTAAACCACTTTACCAGAATCCTGTCTTTTGAGTGTTTTTCAGCATGTTAGGCACCAAAACGATAAATAATATGGAAGTCACTCATAATGGAAATCCATCACAAAATTACTGAAAATATTTTTTTTCAGTGTTTTACGTAGAAAAACGCTAAAACGGATGCAAACCAACGAATATGAAGAAATAGAATAATATTACCAAAAGGTATATTATGAATGTTTTTGAGCTTCTTACCTACAAAAAAAGCGAAAATGGATGGACATTACGAGAAATGTGTATAATGAGTGTTTTATAGTTTCACAAGAACCACAAAGCAAAAAATGCAAAAACTCGAGTATATAAAGAATTTTCTTAGATACCAAAATGCTGAAACTCAGGAATAACGCTCTTAATTAAGAATACAGAACAACCTTACCAAATGCGTGTATTTTGAGTGCTTTTCACATTCTTAGTTACCAAAACCCCAAATTGCATGCGAAACTAGCTTTATGTGGGAAAAAATGACATTACCAGAAAAGTGTCTTTTGAGTGTTTTTGAGCGTGATAGGCAATAAAGCACTAAAAAGCATGGTAATCACATGACATGGGAATAAAACCAACTTTTACCAAGAACTTGCCTTTAAGTGTTTCTGAGCTCCTTACATATCAAAACACTAAAACGCATGCAGAACACCCTTTATGGAGAAACAGAATAACATTATTAAAAACATGTATTTTGAGTGTTTTTGATCATGTTACCTATAAAAAAGCTTAAATACATGCAAAGAACCCCATGTTTGGAAAATGAAAGGACGTTACGAGAAACGTGTATTATGAGTTTTTTTTTTAAGTTCGTTTAAGTATGAAAAAGCTAAAACCCACAAATAATCCTCTTTATAGAGTGCTTTCGTACCTAACAATGTGAAAAACACTCAAAAAGCACATTTTTGGTAATTTTGTTTTTTTCTCCATATAGAGTGCTCTTCAATGCGTCAAATAGGTCTTGGTACCTAAGAAATAAAAAAAAAACACTCATTATAAAAGTTTCTTCTAATGTCTTTTCGTTTCCTCATGCAAAGGGTGTTTTGGATACATCTCAGCGTTATGGTACGTAAGTAGCTGAAAATACCCAAAAGAGAAATTTTTGGTTGTCTTCTTCTTTCATATAGGTAGCTTTCAATGTTTTTTTTTTTTTTTTACTTTGGTACCTAACACGTCCATCAGCACTCAAAAGACATGTTTCTGGAAATGTCGTTTCATCTTCCCATAGATGGTGTTCTGGAGGCATTTTGACGTTTTGGCACATAAAATTGTGAAAAACACTCAAAATAAACGTTTTTTGGTAATGTTCTGTTTCTCCATATACAGTGGTACTAAATAGTTTTTGCGTTTGGTACCTAACACGCTGAAAGACACTAATAATACATCTTTCTCGTAATATCCATTATTTTATCCATATTGGGTGATTTCCATGCATTTTGGCGTTTTTGTTACGTAACAATGTGAAAAATACTCAAAATATACGTTTTCGGTAATGTTCTTCTGTTTCTTCATATATAATGTTATACATGCGTTTGTGCATTTTGCTACCTAAGAATCTCAAAACACTGATAAATGAAGTGTCTTTTTAATTCTTTTCGTATCGTCATTTAGGATACTTTGCATGCATTTTTGCTTTTTTTTTTTTTTATACGTAAGATAAAAAAAAAAAACTCAAAATACACATTTCTGGTAATGTTATTCTGTTTCTCCATAAAATGTGCTTTGCATGCATTTTAGCGTTTTGGTACGTAAGTAGCTGTAAAAACTCTCAAAAGACACGCTTTTGGTAATGTTTTGCTTTTCCAAATAGAGAGTTTTCGTTGCTTTTTAGCGTTTTGGTATCTAATATTGTTGTGTTTCTCCAGAGAGTATTATTTATGCATTTTCGCGTTTTGGTACCTGAGAAGCTCAAAAACGCTCTTAATATAAGTTTCTCATAATGTCTTTGGTTACTTTTTATGTTTTTTTTTTTTTTGTTAAGAAGCTCAAAACATTGAAAATACACTTTTTTTGGTAATGTTATTCAGTTTTTCAAAAAAAAAAAGGCGTTTTCGATGCGTTTAAGTGTTTTTGTATGTAAGTAGCTCATTAGCACTGAAATGAAAAGTTTTTGTAATTTTTTGTTTTCTCCTATAGGGTGCTTTCCTTGGTTTTTAGCTTCTTGGTACCTAACACGCTCATAAACACTGGAAGGACATGTTTCTGGAAATGTTTCCTTTCCCCATATAGTATTCTTTGCATGCATTTTCGCTTTGCGGTACCTAATAACATGAAAAAAGCCTTAAAACACAAGTTTTGGTTAATCTTGTTCTGTTTCTCCATATAGAGTATTATTTATGTTTTAGTGTTCTGGTACCTATGAAGCTCAATACCACTCAAAATATACGTTTCTTTTAATGTTTTCTTTTCCCCTTTTAGGGTTATTTGCATGTATTTTATCGTTTTTGTACGTAACAGGCGCAAAATTTCTCAAAATGCATGTTTTTGGTAAAGCTGTTGAGTTTCTCCATAAAGTGTGTTTTCCAACTGTTTTAGCGGTTTGGTACGTAAGTAGCTCAAAACAATGTTTTCCCATTTATGGTACTTTCCATGCTTTTTAAGATTTTTTTGTGCCTAACACACTCATAAACTCTCAAAAGACATGTTTTTGGAAATGTCGTTTATTTTCCCCATATCGGGTGCTTTGCATGCATTTTGGCGTTTTGAAACCTACCAACACTAAATACACTTAAAATACACGTTTTCTCCATACAGAATGCAAATCATTCGTTTTATTGTTTTGGTACCTAATAAGCTAAAAAGAAAAAAAAAACTCATAATACTGGTTTCTCTTAATGTCTTTTCGTTTTCTTATATAGGGTACTTTATATGCATTTTGACGATTTGTACATAACAAGCTCAAAACTCGCTGAAAATGCTCGTTTTTGGTAATGTTTTATGTTTCTGCAGGAAGGGTGTTTTGCTTGTTTTATCGTTGTGGTACATTATAAATTTAAAAACTTCCAAACACGTGAAAAGTCACTTTGTTGGTTATTTCTTTTTCCCTTCCAACATAGTGCTCTTTTCATACTTCTTAGTGTTTTGGTGCCTAACACGTAGAAACACTCTCAAAACATAGGTTTCTTGTAATGTCGTTTTGTGTCGTCTTTTAGAGGTCTTTGCATGTATTTTTGCGTTTTGGTACCTAATAATATGAAAACCACTCAAAATATGTATTTTCATTCGTGTTGTTTTGTTTCTCCATATAGAATACTATTAAGGTGCCTTTGTGTTTGGTACCTAAAAACCTGAAAAGCTCTCATAATACACGTTTCTCGAAATGTCTTCGTTTCCCGGCATAGGGAACTTTGCATACATTTCGGCGTTATTCTACTTACATACCTCAAAAACATTGAAAATATATTTTTTTTGTATTGTTATTTTGTTTCTCCATAAAGCGTGTTTTGCGTCTGTTCAAACTTTTTGATATAGAAGTAGCTCAAAAACACACACAAAACATACTATTTTTTTGTAATTTTGTTTTGTATTCCCATATAGGATGCTTTCCATTTTTATTTTTTTTGAGTTTTGGTGCCTAACAGGCTCATAAACACTCAAAATTCACGTTTCCGGAAATTTCGTTTCGTTTCTCCCATAGATTGCACTTTGCATGAATTTCGATGTTTTGGTACATAACATTGTGAAAACAAACAAAATGCACGTTTTTATTAATGTTGCTCTGTTACTCCATATAGAATGGTATTCATGCATTTTCGTATTTTTTTACCTAATAAGGTGTAAAACACTTGTAATATACGTTTCTCGTAATGTCTTTTCGTTTCCCCATATTGGGAACTTTACATGAATTTTGAATTTTTTTACGTAATTAGCTTAAAACATTAAAAATACACGTTTTTTTTTTTTGTTTCTCCATAAAAGGTGTTTTGCATGCGCCTTTGCGTTTTAGCATGTAAGTAGCTCAAAACAATGAAAAGACTTTTTTGTAATGTTTTGTTTTCCCATGTATGTTTTTTTCCTTGCTTTTTAGGATTTTGGTACCTAATACGCTTACAAACACTGAAAAAATAGAAGTGTCGTATTTTCTCTCATATATCATGCTTTGCATGCATTTTAGCGTTTTTGTTTCTCCATATAGAGTGCTATTCACTCGCTTTAGCGTTTTGGTACCTAATAAGTTGAAAACACTCATACTGCACGTTTCTCGTAATGTACTTTCGTATCCATATATAGTGCACTTTGCATGCATTTTGGCACTTTTGTACGTGACAGGCTTAAGAAATAAAATGAAATACTAGTTTCTGGTAAGGTTATTTGTTTTTTCCATGAAGGGTATTTTGCAAGCATTTCACCGTTTTTGTACGTAAGTAGCTGAAAAATACCCCTAAAAATACATTTTTTGGGGAATGTTGTTTTTTGCTTTTCTAGTATAGGGAAGTTTTCATGCTTTTTACAGTTTTGTGGTTAACAAGTTCATATACACATATACATGGAAAAAAAAAAAAAACTACTTTGCCAAAAACGTGTCCTTTGAGTTTTTTTTTCAGTTTCTTACGTACCAAGAAGTTAAAATGCATGAAAAAAACCCTTTATGGAAAAACAAATAATATCACCAAAAAGAAATCATTTGAGAGTTTTTGAGCTTGTTAGGAAGAAAAACGCCATAATGTATGCAAAGTAACCTATATGAAGAAAGAAAAAAACATTACGAGAAAAGTGTATTATGAGTAAATTTGAGCTTCTTAGGTAGCAAAATGTGAAAACGCATGAATAGCACTCTGTATGGATAAACATAACAACATTACCAAAAACGTGTATTTTGAGTGCTTTTCTCATATTGTTACGTGCCAAAACGCCAAAATGTATGGAAGCCTAAATTTAATGAGACGTGTCTTTTGAATGTTTATGAATCTGCTATGTACCAGAATGCTAAAAAGCATGGAAAGATCACCATTTGGGAATAAAAAACATTATCAAAAACATTTCTTCAATCTTTTTGAGCTTCTTACGTACCAAAACGCTAATACGTTTCCAAAACACTTCTTATGGAGAAAACTGCCAAAAACAAGTATTTTATGTGTTTATGAGCTTGTTACATAGAAAACGCAAAAATGCATGCAAAGTAACCTTTATGAGGAAATGAAACGATGTTTCCAGAAACGTGTCTTTGGAGTGTTTAGACACTAAATAGATATAAAGCTTGGAAATCACTTGATTTGAACAACAAAAGAACACTAAGGAAAACGTGTCTTTTAAGTGTTTTGAGCTTATTACATACCAAAAACCTAAGCTGCATGCAAAAAAAAAAGAAAAATCGTCATCGAGAAACATAATAACATTACCAAAAACTTGTAATTGGAGTGTATATCTCATTGTTAAGTACACATGCAAAGCATGCGAAAGGAAACTAGTTTTCTAGAAAGGTGTCTTTTGAGTGTTTCTCAGTGTTCTAGCTCCAAAACGATGAAAAGCATGGAAATCACACTGTAATGGAAAACAAAACATTAACAAAAATGTCTCTTTTCAGTATTTTTGATCAACTTATGTATCAGAACGCTAAAACACATGCAAAACACCCTTGATGGAGAAGCAGAATAACATTACCAAAAACAAGTTTTTTTTTTTATTGTTTTTGAGGCTATTACGTGAAAAACGTCAAAATACATTCCATGTACCCTATTTGGTTAAATGGAAAAATAAAATATTACGAGAAAGATGTTTTTTTTTTTAGTTCTTAGGTAACAAACCGCTAAAAGGCATCCATTTTCGCGTTTTTGTAAGTAAAAAGCTCAAAAACATTCAAAATATACCTTTTTGGTAATCTTATTCTATTTCTACATATTGGTTGGTTTGCATCCGTTTTAGCGTTTTTCTACGTAAAACACGGAAAAGACGCGTTTTCAGTAATTTTGTTTTGCATTCTCATATAGAACGACTTCCATATTATTTATTGTTTTGGTGATTAACATGCTGAAAAACACTCAAAACACAGGTTTCTAGTAAAGTCGTTTAATTTTCCCATATAGTTGGCTTTGCATGCACTTTAAGGTTTGGTACATAACAGTCCGAAAAATAAGCTAAAATTAACTTTTTTTGATAATGTTCTTTTTTCACATAATTTCCCTGAATTTTTCCAGAATTTTGGCATCTCGGTACCTATGAAGAAGAATACCCCTAAAAAAAAATCCTATTTTTTTTATTTTATTTTATTTTTTCTTTATAAAGAGGTTTTAGCTTTTTGGTACTTATGGAACTTAAAAACACTCATAATACACGTTTCTCGTAATATCCTTTCGTTTCCCAGACATAGGGTTCTTTGCATGTATTTAAGCGTTTTTATAGGTAACATGATCAAAAACACTCAAAATACATGTTTTTGGTAATGTTATTGTGTTTCTCCATAAAGGGTGTTTTGCATACGTTTTAGCGATTTCGTATATAAGGAGCTCAAAAACACTTAAAGGCAAGTTCTTGGTAAAAGTTGGTTTTATTCTTATGTAATATGATTGCCCTCCTTTTTAGTGCTTTATTGCCTAACACGCTCAAAAACACTCAAAAGACACTTTTCTGGTAATGTCATTTTTCTTCCCACATAAAGCTAGTTTCGCATGCATTTTGGGGTTTTGGTAACTAGGAATGTGAAAAAACACTCAAAATACACGCATTTAGTAAGGTTATTCTGTTTTTTAATTAAAAGTGTTATTCAGGAGTTTCAGCATTTTGGTATCTAAGAAACTTCTCCATATACACGAGTTTTTGTGTTTTTTGCCTTGTGGTTCTTGTGAAACTATAAAACACTCATTACACACGTTTCTCGTAATGTCTTTTTGTTTCCCAATATAGAGTGCTTTGCATCCATTTTCGTGTTTTTTTTTTTTTGTTGGTAACAAGCTCAATAACACTTAAAATATACCTTTTTGGTAATGTTATTCTTTCCTTCATATTGGTTGGTTTGCATCCGTTTTAGCGTTTTTCTACGTAAAACCCTGAAAAGACACGTTTTCAGCAATTTTGTTTTGGATTCCCATATAGATTGACTTCCATATTATTTATCGTTTTGGTGCCCAACATACTGAAAAACACTCAAAAGACAGTTTTCTTGTCAAGTCGTTTAATTTCCTCATATAAGTGGCTTTGCATGCACTTTAGGGTTTGGTACATAACAGTCCGAAAAAAAAAGCTAAAATTAACTTTTTCGATAATGTTCTTTTATCCACCTAATTTCCCAGAATTTTGCCAGAATTTTGGCATCTCGGTACCTATGAAGATGAATAACAAAAAAAAAAATAATGCTATCTTTTTATTTATTTTTTATTTATTTATTTTTTTTTTTTTTTGGGGGGGGGGGTTTCTTTATAAAGAGTGTTATTTGTGGGTTTTAGATCTTTGGTACTTAAGTAACTTAAAAACACTTATAATACACGTTTCTCGTAATGTCCTTTCGTTTCCCAAACATAGAGTTCTTTGCATGTATTTAAGCGTTTTTTTTAGGTAATATGATCAAAGGCACTAGAAATATGTGTTTTGGTAATGTTATTCTGTTTCTCCATAAAGGGTGTTTTGCTTGCGTTTTAGTTCAAAAACACTTAAAGGCAAGTTCTTGGTTAAAGTTGGTTTTATTCCTATGTAATGTGATTGCCCTGCTTTTTAGTGCTTTATTGCCTAACACGTTCAAAAACCCTTAAAAGACACTTTTCTGGAAATGTCTTTTTTTTCACATTAAGCTAGTTTCACTTGCAATTTGGAGTTTTGGTAACCAAGAATGTGAAAAACACTCAAAATACACGCATTTGGTAAGGTTGTTCTGTTTCTCAATTAAGAGTTTTATTCATGAGTTTCAGCGTTTTGGTATCTAAGAATCTGAAAAACACTCATAATGCACGTTTCTCGTAGTGTCCCTTTTTTTACTCATTAGGGTGCTTTACATGCATTTTGGCATTTTTTTTTCACGTAATAGCTGAAAAACACTGAAAATACACGCTTTTGGTAATTAGAATATAAGAACATAAGAAATAAGTAAATCTGTAAGAAGGCATCAGGCCTACACATAGGAGTACTTGTATGAAATATGCCTACCTATTCCCACCTATCATCCCCATCCATAAATGTCTAAATTTCTCTTACAGTTCCCAAATGCCTCAGCACTAATAGCTTGATTACTACGTCCGTTCCAATCATCTACTACTTTATTTGAGAACCAATTCCTTCTTGTCTCCTTTTTGAACATCAAGTTTTCAGGCTTGAACCCATTTTTCTTGTTCTATCATGGTTACAGATTCTAAGAATTTTCCTTATGTTCCCCTTGTTATAACCCATGTACCACTTAAAGACTTCTATCAGCTCCACTCTTAACCTACGTCTCTCTAAAGAATGTAAATTTAACAGCTTGAATCTCGCTTCGTAAGGAATACTCCTCATCCCCTGTATCCTTTTAATCTGTCTCCTTTGTACTGATTCTAATAGACCTTTATCCTTCCTGTGATGTGGTGACCAGAATTGGACAGCGTAGTCTATATGAAGTCTGACCAGCGCCAAATGTAACTTTAATATTACTTCGGGAGTTCTCCTTTTAGCACTCCTGAAAATTAATCATAATACACTATTTGCTTTGTTTCTGGCCTCTTTGCATTGTTTTCTTAGATTGAGTTCAGAGCTAACTTTAAATCTCAAGTCTTTTTCTTACCCTGAACCTACCAGAACTTGGTTGTTCATTGTGTAACTAATGTGTGGGTTTCTTTCACTTACGCTAAGTGCTTTCAATTTGTTGATATTAAACTGCATTTGCCATCTGTCTGTACCTTCGTTCATCCTATCCAAATCTGCCTGCAAGGCGATGGTATGCGATTCAGACCTAATTAATCTACATACTCTCGTGTCATCCGCAAATTTACTAACAACACTACTAATTCCACTATCCAAGTCATTGACATATATAACAAACAACATCGGCCCTAATACTAATAATTCCTTTGTCACCCCACTAATTACTTGACCCCACTCGGATTTAGAGCCGTTTATTACAACACTCTGTCGCCTGCCGCTTAGCCATGACCTTATCCAATGTAAACACCTCATCTCTCTCGTGTGTCCTAACCTTTCTCAGTAGCCTCTGATTGGGTACCTTGTCAAATGCTTTACTAAAGTCCTGATATAGGATGCCATAACTATCACCATTATCTGCCTCCACATTACCTATACCTCACATGACTAAAGTGATTTCCTAAGGACAGAAACTAACAGATTACTTATGATCTTTTTCCATTCCTTAAATACTCTGGAATATATTTCATCTGGTCCTGGTGACTTGAACTTTTCAGCTTATCTATCTCCTGTTCCATTATCTCTTTAGTTATAGTAATATCTGTCAGCTTCTCATTCTCTTCTATTCTAAATATCTTCTCACTATTCGGCAAATCCTGCATGTTTTCCTGGGCAAAGACAGTTAAAAAAATACTCGTTCACAATTTTACTAATCTCCTTCCAACAACTAAGCAGGTCCCATTCTGCTGTCTTTAAGGAACTTTTGTTTCTCTATTCTTCGTCTTATATGTCTGATAAAATCCCTTGGGGTCCACATTCGCTTGGCTGGCTACCTTTAATGCATAACTATTTTTAGCTTTCCTTGTTAAACTCCTGACTTTTCAAATTCATTATATTATGGCCTTAAAACCACTTCCCCCTGTCTTTAATCACATATATACTTCTCTTTCGACCTATGTAGTGTTTTATTATCAGTTATCCATTTAGGACCATTCTTCTGCGATCTTATTCTTCTGTAAGGGATGTTCCCTAACTGTCCTGAATGTAATTTATCAACGAAATATTTATTTCACTTCTCCATAAAGGGTGTTTTGCTTGGGTTTTAGCGTTTCTGTACATAAGAACCTATAAAACACGTTTTTAGTAATGTTGTTTTGTATTCCTTTTTTTGTTTTTTTTGGTAAATAAAAAGCTCAAAAATACTTATAATACACTTTTCTCGTAATGTCTTTTTGTTTTCATATAGGGTAATTTCATGATCTTGGCATTTTTCTACGTATGAAACTCAAAAACACTCAATGTAAACGATTTTTTTAAGGGGGTAAATTTATATATATATATATTTTTTATTACATACGTTTTAGCGTTTTAGTACGTAACTTTATAAACATTGAAAAGACACGTTTTTGGTAATGTTGTTTTGTTTCCATAAACACTAAAAAGACGTTTCTTAAGATATCGTTACCTTTGCCAAATATAGGGTGCTTTAAATGCATTTTGGCGTTTTGTCACTTCAAAATATGAAATGCACTTAAAATACACGTTTTTGATAATGTTGTTATGTTTCTCTCTATATAGAGTCCTACTCATGCAAATCTGAAAAAAAAAAAAACACTCAATACATGTTTCTCGTTATGCCTTTTCCATTCCCTATTGCGTTGTACATTGCCTGCATATTGACCTAATATGCTGAAAAAACACTAGAATTTTATTTATTTTTTTTGGGGTAATGGTAATCTGTTTCTAGTTTTTTTTTTTTTCATGCGTTTTATCGTTTTGTTACCTAAAAAGCTGAAAACAGACTCAAAATGTACAATATAAGTAATGCTGTTTCGTTTTCCCATATAAGGTGTATTTCATTATTTTTAGCATTTTTGTGCCTAACATGCACACAAACACAAAAAAAATACATTTCTTGTAATGTTGCTTCGTTCCTGAATATAAAGAGTTTTGCATCCATTTTGTCGTTTTGATATCTTACAGTACGAAAAACACTTAAAATACACGTTTTTAGTAATGTTGTTGTGTTTCTGAATAGGAAGTGTTATTCTTGCTTTTCCTCATTTTTGGTACCTAAAAACCTGAAAACATCCATTATACATGTTTTTCGTAATGCATTTTTCTTTCCCCATATAGAATACTTTGTATGCGTTTCTGAGTTTTCCAAGTAACAAGCCGAAAACACTCAGAACACTTTTTTTTTTTTTTTAATGTTATTCTGTTTCTTCATAAAACGTGTTTTGCATGAGTTTTAGCGTAAAAAGTAAAAACAAAACTCTCAAAAGACTGGTTTTTCGTAACGTTTTGTATTCCGCTATAAGGTCATTTTCCATGCTTTTTAGCGTTTTGTTGCCTAACGTGCTGAAAGACACATGAATACACGTTTCTCGTTTCTTGTAATCACGTTTCATTTTCGTATATAAAGGCTTTTCAGGTATTTTAGTAATGTAAAAAGCACTCAAAATGCGTGTTTTTAGTAATGTCGTTCTGTTTTTCCATATATAGTTGTATTATCGCCTTTTTCCGTTTTGGTACCTAAGAAGCTTAAAAACACTTTCTCGTAATGTCTTTTCGTTTCATCATAGAGAGTATTTTGCACGGTTTTTTTTCTTTTTTGTACGTAACAAACTCAGAAAACAATTGAAATACAAGTTTGAATAAAGTTATTGTGTTTCTGAATAAAACATATTTATATGCGTTTTAGCTTTTGGAAACGTAAGTAGCTCACAAACACTGAAAAGAGACATTTTTTGTAATGTTGTTTTGTTTTCCCAGATATAGTGGACACACAAAGCGTTTTCGCTTTTATCGTTTTGGTGCCTAGCACGCTCATCAGCATCTGGAAAGACACTTCTGGAAAACTCGTTTCGCCATTTAGGGTGCATTACATAGACAATGGCGTTTTGGTACCTAACAATGTGAAATACACTTAAAATACACGTTTTTGGTGATGTTGTTTTGTTTCTCCAAAGAGATCGCTAGTCTTGCGATTTCTCGTTTTTGTACCTAAGAAGCCCCCCAAACAAAACACTAAGAAATGGTTCTCGCAATCCCCTTTCGTCTAAACATATAGGGAACTTTGGATGCATTTTGCCGGTTTTGTACGTAAAAAACCTGAAAACAGTTAAAATACTTGTTTTTGGTAAAATTATTCTGTTTCACCATGAACTTTGTTTTATATGGGTTTTATCGTTTCAGTACGTAAGAAGATTAAAAACACTCGAAAGACATGTACGTAACGTCGTTTTGTATTCTTATATAAGGTGATTTCCATGCTTTTAAGCGTGTTGGTAACTAACACACTCAAAACACTGAAGAGACACGTTTCTGGTAATGCTGTTTCGTTTCCCCATATATGAACCTTTATTGCCTCGTGCTGTTTTGCTACCTAATAATGTGAGAAAACACTCAAAATACACGTTTTTGGTAATGTTGTTAGTTTTTCGATATAGAGTACTATTCATTCGTTTTAGGATTTTGGTACCTAAGAAGATAAAAAAAAACTCATAATACACGCTTCTCGTAATTTCTCGTTTCCCCGTATAGAGTAAATTGCATTCATTTTTACTTTTCAACGTAACAAGCTCAAAACATTTAAAACACATATTTTTTTATAAAGTTATTGTGTTTATGAAGGGTGTTTTTGCATGTAATTTAGAGTTTTGGTACGTAAGAAGCTGAAAAACACTCATAAGATACGTTTTTTTCGTAATGTTTTGAATTATCATACATGCTTACATGCTCAGAAACCCTCAAAGCACTATTTTTTTTTTTTCTGAAAAATGTCGTTTCCTTTCCTATTATAAGGGGCTTTGCATGCATATTGGCGTTTTGGCGGGTAACAATGTGAAACACACTCAAAATACATGATTTCTCTATTTCGAAAAACAAAACATTACATTAATCGTGCCTTTTGAGTCTTTTCATTTATTTACGTACCAAAACGCTAAAACGCATGCAAAAAAACTTTAATGTAGAAACAGAATAATATTATCAAAATCATACATTTTTTTTTATTTTTTTTTTATAGCTTGTTACGTAGAAAAAGCGAAAATGCATGCAAAGTACCCTATATAGGGAAACAAAAACACTTCATGAGAAACTTCTATTATGAGTATTTTGAGGTTCTTAGGTACCAAAATGTTAAAGTGCATGAATAACACTCTATATGGAGAAACAGAAAAGCATTATCGAAAACATGTATCTCGACTGTATTTCATATTGTTAGGCAACAAATCACCAAAAGCATGCAAAGCGATATTTCCAGAAACGTGTCTTTTTGAGTGTTTATGAGCGTGCTAAGCACCAAAACCCAAAATGTATGGATTTCAAGAAACGGGTCTTTTGTGTGTTTGTGAGCGTGCTAGGCACAAAAATGCTAACGTAAAAACGCTGAATTGCATGGAAAATAGTTTATAAGGGGAAACGAAAGAACTTTACGAGAAACGTGTATTATGATTGTTTTTGAGCTTTTTAGGTACCAAACCAGAAAAAAATATGTATGAATATCACACTATATAAAAGAAACATAAATTATTATCAAAAAACTTGTATTTTGAATGTTTTTAACATTGTTAGGTATCAAAACGGCGAAGTGCATGGAAATATCCCTATAAGGGGAAACAGAACTACATTTCCAGAATCATATATTTTCAGTGTTTTTAACGTATTAGCAAGGAAAATGGTAAAAAAAAAAACATGAATTATATCCTTACGGAAAATAAATAACGAGTGTTTTTGAGTTTGTTTTTACGTCGAAAACACCAAAATGCATACAAACTATCCTATATGGGGAGCCGAAACGACATTACAAAAAACGTTTATTATCATTATTTTTTTTTGTTTTAGCTTCTTAGGTACCAAAACGTTAAAACACATGAATAGCGCTTTATTTGGAAAAAAAAGAAGATTAATACCAAAAACGTGTATTGTATTTCACATTATTAGGAGATATAACAGCGATAAGCATGCAAAGCACTCGATATTGAGAAACGAAAAGTCTATACGAGAAATCTGTTTTTTGAGCTTCTTAAGTACCAAAACTCATGAAAATGCATGAATAGCATTCTGTATGAAAAAAAAAAAAACAACAATAGTACCAAAAAACGTGTCTTTTGAGTGTTTTTTTTTCAGTACCTTACGTACCAAAAACGCAAAAAAATGCATGCAAAACACAATTTATGGAGAAAAAGAATAATATTACCAAAAACAAGTTTTTTGAGTGTTTTGTGAGCTTAGGTGGAAAAACGCCACATTATTTTTATTATTTCACATTATTAGGAGATATAACAGCGATATGCATGCAAAGCACTCGATATTGAGAAACGAAAAGTCTATACGAGAAATCTGTTTTTTGAGCTTCTTAAGTACCAAAACTCATGAAAACGCATGAATAGCATTCTATATGAAAAAAAAAAACAATAGTACCAAAAAACGTGTCTTTTGAGTGTTTTTTTTCAGTACCTTAAGTACCAAAAACGCAAAAAAATGCATGCAAAACACAATTTATGGAGAAAAAGAATAATATTACCAAAAACAAGTTTTTTGAGTGTTGGGTGAGCTTAGGTGGAAAAACGCCAAAATACATCCTTCTTAGGTACGAAAATTTTATATGGAGAAACGAAAAGGCATTACAAGAAACGTGTGTTATGAATGTTTTTGAGCTTCTTAGTTACCAAAACGCAATAAACCATGAATAACATTTTATATGAAGATACAAAACATTACCAAATACGTGTGTTTTGAGTGTTTTTTTTTTCACATTCATAGATACCAAAACACCAAAATGCATCCAACGATTCCTATATAGGGAAAAAAAAATTAAATTTCTAGTAACGTTTCATTTATGAGTTTATTAGCGTGTTAAGTACCAAAACGAAAAAAAATAAAAATAAACAAATAAAAAATAAAAAAACACCTTATATGGATAACAAAACGTCACCGAAACCGTCTCTTTTCAGTATTTTTTCAGGTAATTACGTATCATAATGGTAAAACGCATACAAAAAAAAAACATTTATGGCGAGACATTATATATTTGAGAAAAAAATAATAAATGTTTTTGAGTTTGTTACAAAAACGACAATATGCACACAAAGTAGACTATGGGAAACGAAAGGGCATTACCTGAAACGTGTATTATTAGTGCTTTTGAGCTTCTTAGGTACCAAAATGTTAAAAGGCTTTAATAGCACTCTCTCTATATATATATAAAAAAAAAAAAAAAACATTACCAAAAACTTGTGTTTTATGTGTATTACACATAAACGCTAAAACGCATAAACGCTAAAAGGCATGGAAAAGTTCCTCTATGGGGAAAGCAAAACAACATTTCTAAAAACGTGTGTTTAGTGTATTTTTGAGCTATTTATGTACAAAAACCATAAAACGAATGGAAAACACCCTTTTAAATAGAAAGAGAATAACCTTAACAAAAACAAGTATTTAAATGCTTTTGAGTTTACGTACAAAATCGCCAAAATGCATACAAAGAATGAGGAAATGAAAAGACATTGCGAGAAACGTGTGTTATGAGTGTTTTTGAGTTTCCTGTCTACGAAAACGCGAAAAGCCTGTAATAAAACTCTAAATGGATAAACAGAACAACATCAAAAGAAAAAAACAAACGTGTTTTGTGTATTCTTTTACACTGTTAAGTAATTACATGCATAAATACATGTAAGGTACCCTATATTAGGAAAAAAAAAAAAAAGACATTTCCAGGAACATGTTTTTTGAGTGATTATGATCTTGTTAGGTACCAAAACGCCAAAAATGCATGCAAACACTCTTCATGTAGAAAACATGATAATATTACTGAAACCAAGTATTTCGAGAGTTTTTGAGCTTATTACCTAAAAAAACGCCAAAATGCTTGATTACGCGATCTGAGGAAACAAAAACACATTACGAGAAACTTGTGTTATGAGTGTTTTTTTTTTCAGTTTCTTAGGTACTAAAACGCTAAAACGCCTAAATATATGGAGACAATTAACATTATAAAAAACTTGCACTTTGAGTGTATTTCACATGGTTAGGTACCAAAACGCCAAAATGTACGCAAAGCACACTTTATAGGAAAAGGAAACGATATATCCAGAAATGTGTTTTTTGAGTGTTTATGAGCGTGTTTGGCACCAAAACGGTTAAAAAAGCATGAAAAGTACCCAATATGGAAAAAAAAGAATCATCATTACCAAAAACGTTTCTCTTTGGTCTTTTTGAACGACTTACGAAAACGCTAAGAAGCATGCAAAACAACTTTTATGGAGAAACAGTATATGTAATAAAATTGTGTGTTTTGAGTGCTTTTTCAGCTTGTTTCGTAGAAAAATGCCAAAATTCATGCAAAAACGAAAAGACATCACGAAACGCTAAAACAGGTATAAATAATCTTTATATAGGAACACAACATTAACAAAAGCGAGTATTTTTATTGCTTTTCACATGGTTAGGTAACAAAAAAGCCTAACAATTTGAAATAGACTCAAAATATATGTTATTAATAATGTTATGTGTCTTCATATAAAGTGCTATTCATGCGTTTTAGCGTTTTTGTACCTAAGAACCAAAAACATTCATAATAAACGTTTCTCGTAAAGTCTTTTCGTTTCGAAAGATGCTTTCTTGTAACAATTTCATTTCCCCATATCAAGGGATTTTCATGCATTTTGGCGTTTCGGTACCTAATAATGTGAAATATGCTCAAAACACACGTTTTTGTTAATGTAGTTCTGTTTCTTAATAGAGTGCTGTTTATAGGTTTAGCGTTTTAATACCTAAAATGTAAAAAAAAAAATAATTATAATACATGTTTTTCGTAATGTCATTACGTCTACCTATTAAGAGTATTTTGCATCCATTTTAATGTTTTTGTATGCAAGAAACTCAAAAAACTCTCAAAATACTTGTTTTTGGTAATGATATTCTTCTACATAAAAGGTGTTTTGCATGTTTTTTTAGGTTTTATATATATATATATATATATATATATATATATATATATATATATATATATATATATATATATATATATATATATATATATATATATATATATATATATATATATATATATATATATATATATATATATATATATATATATATATATATATATATATATATATATATATATATATATATATATATATATATATATATATATATATATATATATATATATATATATATATATATATATATATATATATATATATATATATATATATATATATATATATATATATATATATATATATATATATATATATATATATATATATATATATATATATATATACATATATATATATATATATATATAAAGTGTGTTTTGCATGTTTTAGAGTTTTGGTGCTAAAGAAATTCTAAAACCCTGAAAAGACACGTTCGTAATGTTGTTTTACATGTATATTCCCATATAGGGTGATTTCCATACTTTTTAGCGTTATGATGCCTAATACGAAAAAAAATAAAATAAATAAAATAAAAACCCTTAAAAGACATTTTTCTAGTAATGTAGTTTTATTTCCCTATATAGGTGACTGTGAATACATTAGGCATTTTGGTACCTAATAATAATACAAAAAAAAAACACTCAAAATACAAATTATTGGTAATGTTGTTCTGATTTGTCGATATAAGGTGCACTATAAAATTCATGCGTTTTAGTATTTTGCTACCTAAGAAGCTCTAAAACTCTCATAATACACGTTTTTCCTAATGTCTTTTCGTTTAACATTACAGAGTCTTTTGCTTGCATTTTGGCATTTTTCCACGTACTAAGCTCAAAAACAAACAAAAACACGTTTTTGATATACTGTTTCTTCATGTTTTTTTTTTTTTGCAAGCGTTTCAGCGTTTTTGGTACGTAAGTAGCTCAAAAACACTATAAAGAGACGTTTTGGTAATGTCTTGTTCTCCCATATAGGGTACTTTCCCTCCTTTTTTTTTATCATTTTGGTGTTTGCACGCACATAAATAATAGAAAAAAAAAAACACGTTTCTGGAAATCTCCCTTCCTTTCTCCATATAGGGTGCTTTCCACGGATTTTAAAACCTAACAATATGATATACATTCAAAATAACACGTAATGTAATTCTGTTTCTCTCTATAGAGTGTTATTCATACTCATTCATAGCGTTTTGGTACTTATGAAACTAATAAAATACTCATAATACACGTTTTTCGTAATGTTTATCCATTTCCCCATTTAGGGTACTTTGCTTACTTTTTGGCGTTTTTCTACGAAACAAGTTGAAAAAACACTCAAAATACTTATTTTCTTAATGTTATTAATAATATTTTGCATGCGTTTCAAAGTTTTGGTACATAAGTTGCTCAAAAACAGTGGAAAAAAACGTTTCTGCTAATGTGTTGCTTTCCAATATAGGGTGCTTTTATTTATTTATTTTTTTCCTTTTGGTATCTAACACACTCATTAACAAAAGACACTTTTCTTGAAATCTCGTTTTTTTTCACCATATAGGGTGTTTTGTTTGCATTTTGGAGTTTTGGTACCTGACAATGTGAAATACACTCAAAATACATGTTTTTGGAAATGTTCTTTTTTTTTCCTATAGAGTGCTAATTATTGCCCTTTAGCGGTTTGTTACCTAAGAAGTAAAAAAAAAAAAAAACCTTTCTCGTAATATTATTTTTTTTTCATTTAACACTGGGTACTTTGAATGTATTTTGACGTTTTTCATGTAACAGCCTCAAAAACAATAAAAAAAAAATTGTTTTTGGTAATGTTATTCTGTTTCTCCATCAAGGGTGTTTTGCATGCGTTTTAGCGTTCTGATACATAAGTTGATCAAAAATACTGAAAAGAGACATTTTTGTTAATGTTTTGTTTTCCATTACAGTGTGATTTCCATGCTTTTCATCGTTTAGGAGCTAGAACACTCATAAATACTCAAAAGACACCTTTCTGGAAAACTCATTTCCTTTCGCATGCTTTGCATGCTTTGCATGCATTTTTGGTAATGTTTTGGTACAAGTTTTTGGTAATGCAATTACAAGTTTTTGGTAATGTTATTATGTTTCCATGAAGTTTTTTTTTTTTTTTTTTTTTTTTTTGCATCCGGCTTAGGTTTTCGGTATGTAATAAGCTCAAAAACACTTAAAAGACTCGTTTTCCTTAGTGTTGTTTTGTTGTTCAAATCAAGTGATTCGAACACTCAAAAGACAAGTTTCTGGAAACATCGTTTCATTTCCTCATAAAGGTTACTTTGCATGCATTTTTGCGTTTTCTACGTAACAAGCTCATAAACACATAAAATACTTGTTTTTGGCAATTTTATTCTGTTTCTCCATAAAGAGTGTTTTGCAAGCGTATAAGCGTTTTGGTATGTAAGAAGCTCAAAAAGATTGAAAAGACATGTTTTTTGATAATGTTTTTTTATTCCGATATGGTGATCTTTCCATGCTTTTTAGCATTCTGGTACATAGCAGATTCATAAACATTCAAAAGACACGTTTCATTAAATTTAGTTTCGTTTGTTAGTTAGTGGGCTTCCATACATTTTGGCTTTTTGGCACCTAACAATATGAAAAAAAACACTCAAAAAACACGTTTTTGTTAATGTTATGTTTATCCATACAGAGTGCTATTCATGCGTTTTCACATTTTGCTACTTAAGAAGCTCAAATTTACTCATAATACACGTTTCTCGTAATGTCTTTTTCTTTCTTCATATAGAATACTTGCCATACATTATGGCGTTTTTCTACCTAACAAGCTCAAAAACTCTCAAACGATTTCTTTTTGGTGATATTATTGTTTTTCCATAAAGGGTGTTTTTCATGCATTTTACCTTCTTGGTACGTAAGTAGCTGAAAAAAAAAATCAAAAGACACGTTTTTGGCAAAGTGTTTTTTTTTTTTTTTATATATATAATTTACATGTATATGTGTATATGAACTTGTTAACAACAAAACAGTAAAAAGCATGAAAACTTCCCTATACTGGAAAAGCAAAAACAACATTCCCCCAAAAAACGTATTTTTGGGGATATTTTTCAGCTACCAATGTACAAAAACGCTAAAATGCTTGCAAAAATCCCTTCATGGAAAAAACAAATAACCTTACCAGAAACTAGTATTTAATTTTATTTCTTAAGCTTGTCACGTACAAAAGCTCCAAAATGCATGCAAAGTACACTATATATGGATACGAAAGTACATTACGAGAAACGTGCAGTATGAGTGTTTTCAACTTATTAGGTACCAAAACGCTAAAGCGAATGAATAGCACTCTATATGGAGAAACAAAAACGCTAAAATGCATGCAAAGCATCATATATGTGGGAAAATACGACACTTCTAGAAACGTGTCTTTTCAGTGTTTGTAAGCGTATTAGGTACCAAAACGCTAAAAAGCAAGGAAAGAACCATACATGGGAAAACAAAACATTACAAAAAAGTCTTTTCATTGTTTAGAGCTACTTACATACTAAAACGCAAAGGCGCATGCAAAACACCTTTTTATGGAGAAACGGGAAAACGTGTATTTTTAATGTTTTAAGCTAATTACGTAAAAAAATTGTCAAAATTCATGTAAAGTTCCCAATATGCGGAAACGAAAAGACATTACGAGAAACGTATATTGTAAGTGTTTTAGACCTTATTAGGTTGAAAAATACGAAAATGCATGAATACCACTCTATATGGAGAAACAAAGCAACATTACTAAAAACGTGTATTTTGTTTGTTTTCACAATGTTATGTACCAAAACGTCGAAATTCATGCAAAGTGCAATCTATGGGAGGAACGAAACGAAATTTCCAGAAGCGTGAATTTTGAGTGTTTATGAGCGTGTTAGGCACCAAACTCTATAAAAATAAAAATGGAAAGCATCCTATATGGGAATACAAAACAAAATTACCCCAAAAATAGTATTTTTTTAGTGTTTTTGAGCTACTTTTATATCAAAACGCTTGAACAGACGCAAAACATGCTTTATGGACAAACAAAATAACAATACAAAAAAAATATATATATATATTTTCAGTATTTTTGAGGTATGTAAGTAGAAAAACTCCGAAATGTATGCAAAGTTCCCTATGCCGGGAAACGAAGACATTTCGAGAAACGTGTATTATGAGAGCTTTTCAGCTTTTTAGGTACGAAACACAAAGGCACATTAATAGTATTCTATATGGAGAAACAAAACAACACGAATGAAAATATATATTTTGAGTGGTTTTCATATTATTAGGTACCAAAACGCAAAAATACATGCAAAGACTTCTAAAAGACGACACAAAACGACATTACAAGAAACCTATCTTTTTAGAGTGTTTCTACGTGTTAGGCACCAAAACACTAAGAAGTATGAAAAGAGCACTATGTTGGAAGGGACAAAGAAATAACGTGACTTTTCACGTGTTTGGAAGTGTTTAAATTCATAATGTACCAAAACGATAAAACAAGCAAAACACCCTTCCTGCAGAAACAAAAACATTACCAGAAACGAGCATTTTTAGCGATTTTTCAGCTTGTTATGTACAAAAGCGTCAAAATGCATATAAAGTACCCTATATAAGAAAACGAAAAGACTTTAAGAGAAACTAGTATTATGATTTTTTTTGTTTTTAGCTTATTAGGTACCAAAACGATAAAACGTATGATTTGCATTATGTATGAAGAAAACGCGTATTTTAAGTGTATTTAGCTTTGTTAGGTATCAAAACGCCAAAATGTATGCAAAGCACCCGATATGGGGAAAATAAACGACATTTCCAGACACATATCTTTTGAGAGTTTATGATTGTGTTAGGCACAAAAAGCTCTTAAGAAGCATGGAAAGTACCGTAAATGGGAAAACATTAAGTGTTTTAAGCTACTTACGTACCAAACCGCTACAACGGTCGCAAATTACACTTTATGGAGAAATTCAACAGCTTTACCAAAAGCATGCATTTTGAGAGATTTTGAGCCTGTTACATACAAAAACGATAAAATTCGTGGAAATAACCCTAAAAGGGGAAAATAAAACATTAAAAGAAACGTATATTTTGAGTGCTATTGAGCTTTATAGGTACCAGAACACTAAAACGTATTAACAATACTCTGTATGGCGAAACAGAACAAGATTAACCAAAACTTGTGTTTTAAGGCTTTTTTCACGTTATTAGGTACCGCAACGCGAAAATGCATGCAAAGCATACTATATGGGGAGAGGAAACATTTCCAGAAACATGTCCTTTCAGTGTTTATGAGCGAGTTAGGTACCAAGAAGCTAAAAACCAAGGAAAGCACCCTATAGGAGAAAACAAAAGATTACAAAAACTTTTCTTTTCAGTGCTTATGAGCTACTTATATACAAAAACACTTAAACGCATCCAAAACGCCTTTTTTTTTTTGGAAACACTGAATAACATTACCGAAAAAGCGTGTATTTTCAATGTTTTGAGCTTGTTACGTAACAAAAGTAACCAAAGACATTATGAGAAACTTATATTAAGAGCGTTTTTGAGCTTCTCACGTACCAAAACGCGAAAATGCATGAATAATATTCTCTTTGGAAAAACACAACAATATTAGATACCAAAACGCTAAAAACCAACCAAAGCTCCCTATTTGGAAAAGCAAAACATTACCAAAAGCGTGTCTTTTGAGAGTTTTTACAGCTACTTACGTACCAAAACGCTAAAATGCATGCAAAGCACATTTTATGGAGAAACAGAATAACATTACCAGAAACGTGTATATTGATTTTTTTTTTTTTAGTTTCTTACGTATAAAAAAAAGCAAAAATACATGCAAAGTATCCTAAATGGCGATAGGAAAATAAATAAAAAGACACTTCATTTATCAGTGTTTTGAGATTCTTAGGTAGCAAAATGCATAAACGCATGTACGAGTATAACATTATATATGAAGAAACAAAAGAACATTACCGAAAACGTATATTTTGAGTGTCTTTTTCACATTGTTACGTAACAAAACGCCAAAATGCATGGAAATCACCCAATATGGATAAAATAAAGGACATTACGAGAGAGATGTATTATTAGTGTATTTGAGCGTCTTAGGTACCAAACGCGAAAACTATTTAGTACCACTGTATATGGAGAAACAGAACATTACCAAAAACGTTTATTTTGAGTGTTTTTCACAATTTTATGTACCAAAACGTCAAAATGCCTCCAGAGCACCATCTATGGGAAAATGAAACGACATTTCCAGAAACATGTCTTTTGAGTGTTGATGAACGTGGTAGGTACCAAAGTTATAAAAAGCATGGAAAGCTACCTATATGAAAGAAGAAGACAACCAAAAATTTATCTTTTGGGTATTTTCAGCTACTTACGTACTATAACGCTGAGATGTATGCAAAACACCCTTTATTACCATAAACAATTTTTTTTTCTTTTTACATATATAATTCCCTCTTCTTCAATGACACTCAACTGCCCCCCTCTTCTACACTGAACATCCTCGGTCTGTCCTTTACTTATAATCTAAACTGGAAACTTCACATCTCATCTCTAGCTAAAACAGCTTCTATGAAGTTAGGTGTTCTGAGACGTCTCCGCCAGTTTTTCTCACCGCCCCCAGCTGCTAACTCTGTACAAGGGCCTTATCCGTCCATGTATGGAGTATGCTTCACATGTCTGGGGGGGTCCACTCATACTGCTCTTCTAGACAGGGTGGAATCAAAAGGTTTTCGTCTCATCAACTACTCTCCTCTAACAGACTGTCTTCAGCCCCTCTCTCACCGCCGCAGTGTTGCATATCTAGTTGTCTTCTACCGCTATTTTCATGCCAACTGCTCTTCTGATCTTGCTAACTGCATGCCTCCCCTCCTTCCAAGGCCTCGCTGCACAAGACTTTCTTCTTTCTCTCACCCCTATTCTGTCCACCTCTCTAACGCAAGAGTTAACCAGTATTCTCAATCATTCATCCCTTTCTCTGGTAAACTCTGGAACTCCCTGCCTGCTTCTGTATTTCCACCTTCCTATGACTTGAATTCCTTCAAGAGGGAGGTTTCAAGACACTTATCCACCAATTTTTGACCACTGCTTTGACCCTTTAATGGGACTGGCATTTCAGTGGGCAATTTTTTTATTAGATTTTTGTTGCCCTTGGCCAGTATCCTTCCTACATAAAAAAAAGAAAGAAACATAACTGCATGCAAAATAGTTTGCAAGGGGAAACGAAAAGACATTAGAAGAAACTTTTATTATGAGTGTTTTTTTTTTATTTCTAAGGTACCAAGACCTATTTGACACATTGAAGACCACTCTATATGGAGAAAAGAACAAGATTACAAAAATGTGCTTTTTGAGTGTTTTTCACATTGTTAGGTAAGAAAACACTCTATAAAGAGTGTTATTTGTTGGTTTTAGCTTTTTCATACATAACGAACTTAAAAAAAACTCATAATACACGTTTCTCGTAACATCCTTTCATTTTCCAAACATAGGGTTTTTTGCATGTATTTAAGATTTTTTATAGGTAACATGATCAAAAACACTCAAAATACATGCTTCTGGTAATGATATTCTGTTTCTCCATAAAGGGTGTTTTGCATGCGTTTTAGCGTTTTGGTATGTATGAAGCTCAAAAACACGTAAAGGCAGGTTCTTGGTATATAATGTGATTGCCCTCCTTTTTAGTGCTTTATTGCCTATCACGCTCAAAAACACTCAAAAGACACTTCTGGTAATGTCATTTTTTTCCCACATAAAGCTAGTTTCGCATGCAATTTTTGGTTTTGGTAACTAAGAATGTGGAAAGCAGTCAAAATAAATGCATTTGGTAAGGTTGTTGCGTATTCTCAATTAAGAGTGTTATTTCTGAGTTTCAGCATTTTGGTATCTAAGAAACTTCTCCATATACTCGTACACCGAGTTTTTGCGATTTTTGCCTTGTGGCTGATGTGAAACTGTAAAACACTCATTATACACGTTTCTTGTAATGTCCTTTTGTATCCCAACATAGAGTGCTTTCCATCCATTTTCGCGTTTTTTGAAGGTAAGAAGCTCAAAAACACTCAAAATATACCTTTTTGGTAATGTTATTTTATTTCTCCATATTCGTTGGTTTGCATCCGTTTTAGCGTTTTTTTACGTAAAACACTGAAAAGACACTTTTTCAGTAATTTTGTGATGGATTCCCACATTGACTTCCATATTATTTATCGTTTTGGTGCCTAACATTCTGAAAAAAACCACAAAAGATAGGTTTCTGGTAAGGTCGTTTAATTTTCCCATATAGGTGGCTTTGCATGCACTTTAGGGTTCGGTATATAATAGTCCGAAAAAAAAAAAAGCTAAAATTAACTTTTTTCATAATGTTCTTTTTTCACATAATTTTCCTGAATTTTGGCAGAATTTTGGCATCTCGGTACCTATGAAGATAAATAAAAAAAAATCCTATTTTTGTTATTTATTTATTGATTTTTTTTCTCTATAAAGAGAGTTATTTGTGGGTTTTAGATTTTTGGTACTTAAAGAACTTAAAAAAACACTCATAATACACGTTTCTGGAAATGTTCTTTCGTTTCCCAAACATAAGATTCTTTGCATGTATTTAAGCGTTTTTATAGGTAACATGATCAAAAACACTCAAAATACATGTTTTGGTAATGTTTCTAAATAAAGGGTGTTTTGCATGCGTTTTAGCGTTTTGGTATATAAGGAGCTCAAAATACTTAGAAAAAACACTTGGTAAAAGTTAGATTTATTCCTATGTAATGTGATTGCCCTGCTTTTTAGTGCTTTATTGTCTATCATGCTAAAAAAAAAAAAACACTTAAAAGACACTTTTTTGATAATGTCATTTTTTTTCCCACATAAAGCTAATTTCACATGCAATTTGGGGTTTTGGTAACTAAGAATGTGAAAAACACTCAAAATACACGCATTTGGTAAGGTTGTTCTGTTTCTCAATTAATAGTGTTATTCAGGAGTTTCACCAATTTGTTATCTAAGAAACTTCTCCATATATAGGAGTTTTTGTGTTTTTTGATTTGTGCTTCTTGAGAATCTATAAAACACACATTATACGCGTTTCTCGTAATGTCCTTTTGTTAACCAATATAGAGGGCTTGTCATCCATTTTCGCGTTTTTTGTAAAAAGCTCAAAAATACTCAAAATATACCTTTTTGGTAATCTTATTCTATTTTTTCATGTTGGTTGGTTTGCATCCGTTTTAGCATTTTTCTACTTAAAACACGGAAAAGACACGTTTTCAGTAATTTGTTTTGGATTTCCATATAGAATGATTTCCATATTATTTATTGTTTTGGTGACTAACATGCTGAAAAACACTAGAAACACAGGTTTCTCGTAAAGTCGTTTAATTTCCCCATATAGTTGGCTTTGCATGCACTTTAGGGTTTTGTGCATAACAGTCCGAAAAAAAAAAAAAAACTAAAATTAACTTTTTTGATAATGTTATTTTTTCAAATAATTTCCCTGAATTTTGCCAGAATTTTGGGATCTCGGTACCTATGAAGAAAAATAACAAAAAAAAAATCCTATTTATTTATTTACTTTTATTTTCTCTATAAAGAGGTTTTAGCTTTTTGGTACTTATGGAACTTAAAAACACTCATAATACACCTTTCTCGTAATGTCGTTTCGTTTCCCAGACATAGGGTTCTTTGCATGTATTTAAGCGTTTTTAAAGGTAACATGATCAAAAACACTCAAAATACATGTTTTTGGTAATGTTAATCTGTTTCTCCATAAAGAGTGTTTTGCATGCGTTTTAGCGTTTTGGTATATAAGGAGCTCAAAAACACTTAAAGGCAAGTTCTTGGTAAAAGATGGTTTTATTCCCATGTAATGTGATTGCCCTCCTTTTTAGTACTTTATTGCCTAACACGCTCAAAAACACTCAAAAGACACTTTTCTAGTAATGTCATTTTTTTTACCACATAAAGCTAGTTTTGCATGCAATTTGAGGTTTTGGTAACTAAGAAGTTGAAAAACAGTCAAAATACACGCATATCGTAAGGTTGTTCTGCATTCTCAATTAAGAGTGTTATTCCTGAGTTTCAGCATTTTGGTATCTAAGAAACTTATCCATATACACGAGTTTTTGCGTTTTTTGCCTTGTGGTTCTTGTGAAACTATAAAACACTCATTATACAAGTTTCTCGTAATGTCCTTTTGCATCTCAATATAGAGTGCTTTCTATCCATTTTCGCGTTTTTTGTAGGTAAGAAGCTCAAAAACACTGAAAATATACTTTTTTTTAGAAATGTTATTCTATTTCTTCATGTTCGTTGGTTTGCATCCGTTTTAGCGTTTTTCTACGTAAAACACTGAAAAGACACTTTTTAGTAATTTTGTGATGGATTCCCATATTGAGTGACTTCCATATTATATATCGTTTTGGTGCCTAACATGCTGAAAAACACTCAAAACACAGGTTTCTGGTAAAGTCGTTTAATTTCCATATATAGGTGGCTTTGCATGCACTTTAGGGTTTGGTACATAACAGTCCGAAAAAAAAGCTAAAATTCAATTTTTTTCATAATTTTCTTTTTTCACATAATTTTCCAGAATTTTGCCAGAATTTTGGCATCTTGGTACTTATGAAGATGAATAACAAAAAAAAATAAATAAATTCCTAACTTTTTATTTATTTGCTTTTTTTCTATAAACAGTGTTATTTATGGGTTTTACCTAAATGGTACTTAAAGAACTTAAAAACACTCGTAATACATGTTAATTTCCCAAACATAAGGTTCTTTGCATGTATTTAAGCGTTTTTATGGGTAACATGATCAAAAACACTCAAAATACATGTTTTTTGTAATGTTACATATATATATATATATATATATATATATATATATATATATATATATATATATATATATATATATATATATATATATATATATATATATATATATATATATATATATATATATATATATATATATATATATATATATATATATATATATATATATATATATATATATATATATATGTGTGTGTTTGTTTCTCCATAAAGGGTGTTTTGAATTCGTTTTATCGTTTTGGTATATAAGGAGCTCAAAAACACTTAAAGGCAAGTTCTTAGTAAAAGTTAGTTTTATTACAATGTAATGTGATTGTCCTGCTTTTTAGTGGTTTGTTGCCTATCATGCTAAAAAAAAAAAAAAATTAAATGACACTTTTCTGGTAATGTCATTTTTTTCCCACATACTCGTAAAGCTACTTTCACATAAAATTTGGGGTTTTGGTAACTAAGAATGTGAAAAACACTCAAAATACACGCATTTGGTAAGGTTGTTCTTTTTCTAAATTCAGAGTGTTATTCAGGAGTTTCAGCATTTTGGTATTAAAGAAACTTCTCCATATATATGATTTTTGCGTTTTTTGCCTTTTGATTCTTGAAAATCTATAAAACACTCATTATACACGTTTCTCGTAATGTCCTTTTGTTAACCAATAGAGAGAGCTTTGCATCCATTTTCGCGTTTTTTGTAAGTAAAAAGCTCAAAAAACACTCAAATTATATCTTTTTGGTAATCTTATTCTATTTCTTCATATTGGTTGGTTTGCATCCGTTTTAGTGTTTTTCTACGTAAAACACGAAAAAGACACGTTTAAAGTAATTTTGTTTTGGATTCCCACATAGAATGACTTCAATATTATTTATTGTTTTGGTGACTAATATGCTGAAAAACACTAGAAACACAGGTTTCTCGTAAAGTCGTTTAATTTCTCCATATAGATGCCTTTGCATGCACTTCATGGTTTGGTACATAACAGTCCGAAAAAAAGCTACAATTAACTTTTTTGATAATGTTCTTTTTACACATAATTTCCCTGAATTTTGCCAAAATTTTGGCATCTCAGTACCTATGAAGAAGAATAACAAAAAAAAATCCTATTTTTTCATTTTCTTTATTTTTTTTTCTCTATAAAGAGGTTTTAGGTTTTATGGTACTTATGGAACTTAAAAACACGCATAATACACGTTTCTCGTAATGTCCTTTCGTTTCCCAGACATAGGGTTCTTTGCATGTATTTAAGCGTTTTCAGAGGTAACATGATCAAAAACACTCAAAATACATGTTTTTGGTAATGTTAATCTGTTTCTCCATAAAGGGTGTTTTGCATGTGTTTTAGCGTTTTGGTATATAAGGAGTTAAAAAAACACTTAAAGACAAGTTCTTGGTAAAAGTTGGTTTTATTCACATGTAATGTGATTGCCCTCCTTTTTAGTGCTTTATTGCCTAGCTCTCAAAAACCCTCAAAAGACACTTTTCTGGTAATATCATTTTTTTTCCCACATAAAGCTAGTTTCGCATGCAATTTGGGGTTCTAGTAACTAAGAATGTGAAAAACACTCAAAATACATGCATTTAGTAATGTTATTCTGTTTCTTAATTAAGAGTGTTATTCAGGAGTTTCAGCATTTTGGTATCTAAGAAACTTCTACATATACACGAGTTTTTGCGTTTTTTTGCCTCGTGGTTCTTGTGAAACTATAAAATACTCATTATACACGTTTCTCGTAAAGTCGTTTTGTTTCCCAATATGGAGTGCTTTGCATCCATTTTCGCGTTTTTTTTTTTTTATGGTTACAAGCTGAAAAACACTTAAAATATACCTTTTTTGGTAATGTTATTCTATTTCTTCATATTGGTCTGTTTGCATCCGTTTTAGCATTTTTTACGTAAAACACTGAAAAGACACGTTTTCAGTATTTTTGTTTTGGATTCGTATATAGAGTGACTTCCATAATTTTTATCGTTTTGGTGTCTAACATGCTGGAAAACACTCAAAAGACAGTTTTCTTGTACAGTCATATAATTTCCCCATATAGATGGCTTTGCATACACCTTAGGGTTTGGTACATAACAGTCCGAAAAAAAAGCTAAAATTAACTTTTCTAATTTTCTTTTATCCACATAATTTCCCTGAATTTTAACAGAATTTTGGCATCTCGGTACCTATAAAGATGAATAACAAAAAAAAAAATATATTATTTTCATTAATTTCATTTATTTATTTATTTTTTTTTATTTTTTTTTTTTTTTGTTTCTTTATAAAGAGTGTTATTTGTGGGTTTTAGCTTTTTGGTATTTAAGTAACTTAAAAACACTCATAATACACGTTTCTCGTAATGTCCTTTCGTTTCCCAAACATAGGATTCTTTGCATGTATTTAAGCGTTTTTATAGGTAACATGATGAAAAACACTCAAAATACATGTTTTTTGTAATGTTATTGTGTTTCTCCATAAAGGATTTCTTGCATTCGTTTTAGCGTTTTGGTATTTAAGGACCTCAAAAATATTTAACGGCAAGTTCTTGGTAAAAGTTTGTTTTATTAACATGTAATGTGATCGCCCTTCTTTTAAGTACTTTATTGCCTAATACGCTCTTAAACACTCAAAAGACATTTCCTGGCAATATAATTTTTTCCCCACATAAACCTAGTTTCGCATGCAATTTCTTGTTTTGGTAACTAAGAATGTGAAAAACACTCAAAATACACGCATTTGGTAAGGTTGTTCTGTATCTCAATCAAGAGTGTTATTCATGAGTTTCAGCATTTTGGTATCTATGAAACTTTTGCCTTGTGGTTGTTGTGAAACTATAAAACACTCATTATACAGGTTTCTCGTAATGTCCTTTTGTTTCCCAATATAAAGTGCTTTCCATCCATTTTCGCGTTTTTTGTATGTAACGGGCTCAAAAACACTCAAAATATACCTTTTTGGCAATGTTATTCCATTTCTTCATATTGGTTTGTTTGCATCCGTTTTAGCGTGTTTCTACGCAAAACACTGAAAAGACAAGTGTTAAGTGATTTTGTTTTGGATTCCCATATAGAGTGACTTCCATATTATTTATTGTTTTGGTGCCTAACAGCCTGAAAAACACTCAAAATACAGGTTTTGGTAAATTTGTTTAATTTCCCTATAGAGGTAGCTTTGCATGCAATTTAGGTTTTGGTACATAACTGTCCAAAAAAAAGCTAAAATTAACTGTTTTGATAATGTTCTTTTTTCCACATAATTTCCCTGAATTTTGCCAGAATTTTGGCATCTCGGTACCTATAAAGAAGAATAACAAAAAAAAAAAAGAAAATTACTGTTTTTTTTTTTTGTTTCTCTATAAAGAGTGTTATTTGTGTTTTTTAGATTTTTGGTGCTTAAGGAATTTAATAACATTCATAATACACGTTTCCCGTAATGTCCTTTCGTTTCCCAAACATAGGGTTCTTTCCATGTATTTAAGCGTTTTTATAGGTAATATGATCAAAAACACTCAAAATACATGTTTTTGGTAATGTTATTCTGTTTCTTCATAAAGGGTGTTTTGCATGCGTTTTAGCGTTTTGGTATGTTAGGAGCTGAAAAACACTTAAAGACAAGTTCTTGGTAAAACTTGGTTTTATTCCCATGTAATGTGATTGCCCTGCTTTTTAGTGCTTTATTGCCTAACACGCTCAAAAACACTCAAAAGACACTTTTCTGAAAATGTCTTTTTTCTTTCTTTCCACATAAAGCTAGTTTCGTATGCAATTTGGGGTTTTGGTAACCAAAAAATGTGAAAAACACTCAAAATACTCGCATTTGGTATGGTTGTTCTGTTTCTCAATTAAGAGTGTTATTCATGAGTTTCAGCGTTTTGGTATCTAAGAATCTCAAAAACACTTATAATGCACGTTTCTCGCAATGTCGCTTTTTTTCTTCATTTAGGGTGCTTTGCATGCATTTTGGCATTTTTTTTTCACCGAAGAGCTGAAAAACACTGAAAATACACGCTTTTGGTAATAAGAACATAAGAACATAAGAAACAAGTAAATATGCAAGAAGGCATCAGGCCTACACGTGGCAGTACTTGTATGAAATATGCCTACGTATTTCCACCTTTCATCCCCATCTATAAATGTGTAATTTTCTCTTACAGTGCCAAATGCCTCAGCACTAACAGCTTGATTACTAAGTCCGTTCCAATCATCTACTACTGTAATTGAAAACCAATTCCTTCCTGTTTCCTTTTTGAACATCAGGTTTTCAGGCTCAAGCCTGAAAACCTGATGTTCTATTTTTCTTGTTCTATCATGGTTACAGATTCTAAGAATTTTCCTTATGTTCCCCTTGTTATAACCAATATACCACTTAAAGACTTCTCTCAGGTCTACTCTTAACCTGCGTCTCTCTAAAGAATATAAATTTAACAGCTTGAATCTCGCTTCGTAAGGAATACTCATCCCCTGTATCCTTTTAGTCATTCTCCTTTGAAGTGATTCTAATAGACCTTTATCCTTCCTGTGATGTGGTGACCAGAATAGGACAGCGTAGTCTAGATGAAGTCTGACCAGTGCTAAATGTAACTTTAATATTACTTCTTGAGTTTTACTTTTAGCACTCCTGAAAATGAATCATAATACACTATTTGCTTTGTTTCTGGCCTCTTTTTATTGCTTTCTTAGACGGAGTTCAGAGCTAACTTTAAATCTCAAATCTTTTTCTTACCCTGAACCTACCAGAACTTGGTTGTTCATTGTGTAACTACTGTGTGGGTTTCTTTTAATTACGCTGAGTGCTTTGCATTTGTTGATATTAAACTGCATTTGCCATCTGTCTGTCCATTCGTTCATCCTATCCAAATCTGCCTGCAAGGCGATGGTATGCGATTCTGACCTAATTAATCTACATACTCTCGTGTCATCCGCAAATTTACTAACAGCACTACTAATTCCACTATCCAAGTCACTGACATATATTACAAAGAACATCGGCCCTAATACTAATAATCCCTTTGTCACCCCACTAATTACTTGACCCCACTCGGATTTAGAGCCGTTTATTACAACACTGTCGCCTGCCGTTTGGCCATGACCTTATCCAGATTACTTATAACCTTTTTCCAATTCTTAAATACTCTGGAATATATTTCATCTAGTCCTGGTGACTTGAACTTTTCAGCTTATGTATCTCCTGTTCCACTATCTTTAGTTATGGTAATATCTGTCAGCTTCTCATTCTCTTCTACTCTAAATATCTTCTCACTATTCGGGAAATTCTGCATGTTTTCCTGGGCAAAGACAGTTAAAAAATACTCGTTCACAATTTTACTAATCTCCTCTCAACAACTAAGCAGGTCCCATTCTCTTGTCTTTAAGGAACTATTGTTTCTCTATTCTTCGTCTTATATGCCTGATAAAATCCCTTGGGGTCCATCTTCGCTTGGCTGGCTACCTTTAATTCATAACTATTTTTAGCTTTCCTTGTTAAACTCCTGACTTTTCTAATTCATTATATTATGGCCTTAAAACCACTTCCCCTGTCTTTAATCTCATATATACTTCTCTTTCGCCCTGTGTAGTGTTTTAACCTCAGTCATCCACTTAGGACCATTTTTCTGTGATCTTATTCTTCTGTAAGTGATGTTCCCTAACTGTCCTGAATGTAATTTATGAACGAAATATTTATTTCGCTTCTCCATAAAGGGTGTTTTGCTTGGGTTTTAGCGTTTCTGTACATAAGAACCTATAAAGCACGTTTTTAGTAATATTGTTTTGTATTCCTTTATAGAGCGCTTTCCATGTTTTTTTTAGCGTTTTGGTGTTTAACACGTTCAAAAACACTGAAAAGACACGTTGATGATAAAGTCGTTTCGTTTCCCGATAAAGGGGGCTTCCAATGTATTTTGACTTTTGGTACTTAACAATATGAAAAAAAAAGTTTAAGTAAAAGTTTTCGGTTTAGTTGTTTTTCCATATAAAGTGCTAATCACGTGTTTTTGAGTTTTGGTACCTAAAAAGCTCAAAATCTCTCATAATACACTTTTCTCGTAATGTCCTTTCTTTTCGCCAGGTAAGATGCTTTGCGTGTAATTTGGCATTTTGGCGTGTAATTTGGCATCAAAATACAAGTTTTTGGTAATGTTATTCTGTTTCTCCGTAAAGGTTGTTTTTCATGCGTTTCAGCGATTTCGGACGTAAGAAGGTCAAAAACACTAAAGATACTTTCTTGGTAATGTTATTTTATATTGCCAAATAGGGTGCTTCAATGCTTTTCAGCATTTTGATTCCTAACACTCAAGTAAACACTCAAAAGACACGTTTCCTGTAATATAGTTTTGCTTCTTCATATAGGGATCTGCATGCATTATGATGTTTTGCTACATAATATGAGAAACGCTCAAAATAAAGGTTTCAGGTAGTGTTGTTCTTTTCTCTATATAGGGTGCTATTTATGCGTTTTAGCGTTTTGGTACTTAGGAAGCTCAAAAACACTAATAAAACTTTTTTTCTCCTAATGTCTTTCTATATCCCCATATAGGATGCTTCGTATGTATTTTGACGTTTTGGTACATAACAAGGTAAAAAAATAAATAAAAACACGTTTTTGGTGATGTTCTGTTTCTCTATTAAGAAATATAGGATATATTCAATTTTCATTCAAGCGGTTTAGTGTTTGGTACCTAAGAGACTCAAAACAATTACAATGCACGTTTCTCGTAATGTTCTATCGTTTCCCCATACAGGGTGCTCTACATGCATTTTTAATATGATGTACGTAACAGACTCAAAAAGACTCAAAATACACGTTTTTGGTAAGGCTTTTGTATTTGGTAAGGTTATTCGTGTTTGTTGCACGTGTTTTAGCGTTTTGGTACGTAAAAAGTTTAAAACACTTAAAAGACATGCTTATTATTTTGCATTTCTATATAAGGTGCTTTCCATGCTATTTAGCATTTATGTGAAAAACACATAAAAACACATTTCTTACATTATTGTTAAATTTTCACGTATAGCGAGCAAGCATTATGGTGTTTTGCTACCTGACAATGTGAAAAACATTCAAATTACACGATTTTGGTAAATTGTTTCTCTTTCTCCATACAGTGTGCTACTCATTTATTTTAGCGTTTTGGTACCTAAGAAGCTAGAAAAAAATAACTCATTATACACGTTTTTTGTTGTCCTTTCATTTCCTCATATAGGGTCTTTTTGGTGCTTTGGTACCTAACAGGGTGTTTGCATGTATTTTGACATTTTAGTTCGTAAGAACCTAAAAAAAAAACACTCTAAAGAGACGTTTTAGTAAAGTTGTTTTGTATTCCCCTATAGGGTGATTTCGTTGCTTCTTACTGATTTGGTGCCTAACACGCTCAAAAAATAACAAAAGACAAGTTTCTAGTGATTTCGTTTCGTTTCTTCATATAGGTTGCTTTACATGCATGTTGGCGTTTTGGTAATTATCAATGTAAAAAAATACACGTTTTTGGTAAGGTTGTTCTTTTTCTTCAGAGGACTATTGAAGATTTTTACTGATTTGGCACTTAAGAAAGTAATAAAAAAATTAACATAACAAACGTTTCTTGTAATGTCCTTTCATTTCCATATGCAGGGTGTTTTGTTTGATGATAGGCGATTTTGTACATAATACGCTCAAAGACACTCGAAATACACGTTTTTGGTAAATGTATTCTGTTTCTCTATATAGGTATTTTCATGCGTTTTTAATGTCGTTTCATATATCTATTTCTCCATAGAGGGTGTTATTCATGCGTTTTACCCTTTTGATACTAAGAAGGTCAAAAACACTCATAATACACGTTTCTCGTAATGACTTCATTTTTCCTATATAGGGTATTTTCGATTCATTTAGGCGTTTTTTACGTAACAATCTTACAAAACACTCAAAATACTTGTTTTTGGTAATGTTATTTTGTTTCTCCATAAAGAATGTTTTCTATGTTTTTTTTTTTCGTTTTGGTACGTAGGACACTCAAAAGAAACGTTTTCTTAATGTTGTTTTGTATTCCCATATCAGGTGATTTGTATGCTTTTTAGCATTGTTGTGCCTAACACGCTGAAGAACACATTTTAGATACGTTTCTGAAATCTCGTTTCCTTTCCCCAAATAGGGGGCTTTACATGCATTATGGCGTTTTGATTAATAACAATGCGAAAACACTGAAAATTTACGTTTTTGGTAATGTTATTTCATATAGAGTGTTATTCATGCATTTTAGTGACTTCGTACCTAATATGTTAAAAAAAAAAAAAACACCAATAGTACACATTTTAGTAACGTCTTTTCATTTTCCCATTTCAGATATTATATATGCATTTTGGCGTTTTTCTACTTAACTAACTCAGAAACACTCGAAATATTTGTTTTTTATATTATTTCTCCATGTTTTTTTTTTTTTCATGCGATTTAGCGTTTCGGTACGTAAGAAAGTCAAAAATAATGAAAACACACGTTTATGGTAAAGTTGTTTTGTTTTCCTTTATAGGGTGCTTTCCATGCTTTTTAGCGTTTTGGTGCCTAGCACGCCAATAAACATTCAAAAGGCACTTTTCTGGAAATCGCGTTTCCTTTCCTCATATAGGGTACAAAAACATGTATTAGTAGTGTTTTCGAAAACGCCAAAGTGCATGCAAGGTAAGCTATACGGGAGAAACAAACAAAAACGTGTCTTTTGAATGTTTTTAGCTGTTTACGTTCCAAAACACTAAAATGCATGGAAAAGAAACTTCATGGAGAAACAAAATATTATTGCCAAAAACGTGTATTTTGAATGTTTTTTTTAAGCTTATTACGTACCAATACGCAAAAATTCATCCATTTCATTTTATTTCGGTGCTTTTCAACGTTAGCACCAAAACTCTAAAGAGCATGGAGAACACTCTATATAGAAATCAAAACAACATTATCAAAATGGTGTCTTTTGAGTGTTTTTGAGCTTCTTACGTTCCAAAATGCTAAAACGATAAATAGCCTTTATCGGGAGACATTAGCAAAAACGTATGATTTAAGCGTTTTCCAGCTTTTTAGAAACCAAAACGCCTAAATATATGTACTAATCACGTGTTTCAGTATTTTATTACCAAAGAAGCTCAAAAACACTTATAATATACGTTTTTGGTAATGTTTTTCTGTTTTTAATATGTGGTATTCTGTATAGATTGTCGTATCTAACATGAGGAAAACACCCATTTTTTTTGGTTAAAGCTTTTTTCTCCATATAGAGTGATATTCACGTGTTTTAGTGTTTTCGTACATAAGTTAAAAAACACTCATAATAATATTTTTTCTTAATAACTTTTAGTTTGTCAATGTCCGTTAATTTGTGTGCATTTTGGCGTTTTCGTACCCAACAAGCTCAAAAAGACTCAAAACACACATTTTTGGTAATGTTCTATTTCACCATAAAGGATGTTTTGCACACTTTTTAGAAATTTGGTACGTAAGAAGCTCAAAAAACATTCAAAACACACGTTTTCGATGTTTTATATATATATATATATATATATATATATATATATATATATATATATATATATATATATATATATATATATATATATATATATATATATATATATATATATATATATATATATATATATATATATATATATATATATATATATTTTTTTTTTTTTTCTTTTTTTCTCTTTTTTTTTTTTGGGGGGGGAGGGGTTTCTAATATGCTCAAAACACTGAAATGACACGTTTCCGGTAATATAATTTCTTTACATCAAATAGTGTGCTGTCTGCATTTTGGCGTTTTGGTAGCTAATGATCGGGAAAACTCTCAAAAAACGCGTTTATAGTAATGTCCTCTTTCTCCATAAAGGGTGTTTTTCATGCGTTTTAGAGTTTTAGTACGTAAGAAACTGAAAACACTCAAAAGACAAGTTTTTGTTAATATTGATTGCTTTTCCTCTATAGGTTGTCTTGCATGCATTTTGGTGTTTTTGTATCTAACAAGCTCAAAAACACTCAGCATACAAGTTTTTCGTAATGTTGGTCTGTTTCTTTATGTATGGTGTTCACTATGCTTTTAGGCGTTTTGGTACCTATCATGGGGAAAAAAACTCATAAAGTACGCTTTTGGTAATGTTGTTTTGTTTCTGCAAATATAGTATTATTTACGTGTTTTAGACTTTTGGTATCTATGAAGCTGAAAAAGACATAATACACCTTTATGTTAATATCGTTTCATTTACCTATATAGGGTAATTTGCATACATTTTGGCGTTTTGTTACTTAACAAGCTAAAAAAATCTCAGAACATACGTTTTTGCTAATATTGTTTCGGACATCTTTTATCGTTTCGGTACGTAAGAAGCTCAAAAACACTCGATTTTGTTAAGGTCATCTCGTTTTCCCATATAGGGTGTTTTCCTTGGTTTTTAAGCGTTTTGCTGCCTAATATGCTCAAAACACCTAAATGATAAGTTTCTGGTGAAGTTTTGCTACTGGTTTTGTTAATGTTTTTTTTTTTTCCCTCATATAGAGTAATATTCACGTGTTTTAGTGTTTTGGTATATAAAAAAAAATAATAAAAACACTCATAATACACGTTTCTGTTAATATCGTTTCGTTTCCTCAAACAGGGTCCTTTGCATGCAATATGGGGTTTATGGGGCAATACGGGTACCTAACAAGATAAAAGACTGAGATAAGAATTTTTTGCTAAAGTTTCCCATAAATGTTTCTTTGCTCACATTTTAGTGTTTTGTACTCTCAAAACACTAAAAAGAAACGTTTTTGACAATGTTGTTTTCTTTTCTCATATAGAGCTATTTCCATGCTTTTTAGCTTTTTGTTGCCTAATTTGCTCGAAAATTTCCAAATGGCACGTTGCAGGTACTATCTTTTAGTTACTCCAGACAAGATATTCTACATGCATTCTGTCGTTTTGGTACCTAACTTAAAAACACTTAAAACACACGTTTTTTTTTAATGTTCTATTTCTCAGTAAAGTGCGTTTTCAATCCCTTTTAGAGTTTCCGTACGTACGAAGCTGAAAAACACCCAAAAAATATGTTTTTGGTAATATTTATTTTTTCTTCTTCTATAGGGTGCTTTGCATGTACTTTGGCGTTTTGATAACTAACAAACTCAAAAATATTCATAATACATGTTTGTGATCATGTCGTTCTGTTTCTTCACATAGGGGGCTTTATATGTATTTTGGCGTTTTGGTCCCTAACATGGGGAAAAGCACCCATAATACACTTTTTTTCGTAATGATGTTCTGTTTCTTCATATAGAATGCTATTTACGTGTTTTAGCGTTTCGTTACATAAGAAGCTTAAAAACAGCGTTAATATCTTTTCTTTTCCCCATATCTGAAACTTTGCATGCATTTTGGCGATTAGTTATCTAACAAGCTCAAAAACACTCAAACACAAGTTTTTGTTTAGTTTAGTTATCGTTTTATTTCTGGGTTTTAGCTCTTTGGTACTTAAGGAACTAAAAAACACTCAAAATACATATTTCTCGTAATGTCCTTTCGTTTCCCAAACATAAGGTTCTTTGCATGTATTTAAGCGTTTTCATAAATAACATGATCAAAAACACTCAAAATACATGTTTTTGGTAATGTAATTCTGTTTGTACATAAAAGGTGTTTTGCATGCGTTTTAGCGTTTTTGTATGTAATGAGCTCAAAAACACCTAAAGGCAAGTTCTTGGTAAAAGTTGGTTTTATTCCAATGTAATGTGATTGCCCTGCTTTTTAGTGCTTTATTGCCTAACACGCTCAAAAACACTCGAAAGACATTTTCTGGTAATATCATTTTCTTCCCACATAAAGCTAGTTTCGCATGGAATTTGGGGTTTTGGTAACTAAGAATGTGAAAAACACTCAAAATACAGGCATTTAGTAAGGTTGTTCTGTTTCTTAATTAAAAGTGTTATTCATGAGCTTCAGCATTTTGGTATGTAAGAAACTTCTCTAATACACACATTTGGTAAGGTAGTTCTGTTTCTCAATTAAAAGTGTTATTCATGAGTTTCAGCATTTTGGTATGTAAGAAACTTCTTTATGTACACGAGTTTTTGAGTTTTTTGCCTTGCAGTTCTTGTGAAACTATAAAACACTCATTATACACGTTTCTCGTAATGTCCTTTTCTTTCCTAATATACAGTGCGTTTCATCCATTTTCGCATATTTTTTGTAGGTAACAAGCTCAAAAACACATAAAAAAATATATATTTTTGTAATGTTATTCTATTTCTTCATATTGGTTGATTTGCATCCGTTTTAGCGTTTTTCTACGTAAATCACTGAAAAGACACGTTTTCAGTTATATTGTTGAAATTGCTGAAAAAAAACACTCAAAAGACAGGTTTCTGGTAAAGTCGAGTAATTTCTCCATATAGGTGGCTTTGCATGCACTTCAGGCTTTGGTACATAACTCCGGAGAAAAGCTAAAATTATTTTTTTATAATGATTTTTTTTACAAAATTTCCCTGAATTTTTCCAGAATTTTGGTATCTCGGTACCTGTGAAGATGAATAACAAATTTTTTTTTTTTTTTTCTCTCTATAAAGTGTTATTTGTGAGTTTTAGCTTTTTGGTACTTAAGGAACTTAAAAACACTCATAATACACGATTTTCGTAATGTCCTTTTCTTATACAAACATAGGGTAACATGATCAAAAACACTCAAAACACATATTTTTGATAATGTTACTCGGTTTCTCCATAAAGGGTGTTTTTCATGCGTTTTAGCGTTTTGTATGTAAGGAGTTAAAAAACACTTAAAGGCAAGTTCTTCGTAAAAGTTGGTTTTATTCCCAAGTAATGTGATTGTTCTGCTTTTTAGTGCTTTGTTGCATATCACGCTCAAAAATACTCAAAAGACATTTTTCTGGTAATGTCATTTTTTTCCCACACAAAGCTAGTTTCGCATGTAATTTGGCAATTTTGTAACTAAGAATGTGAAAAAACGCTCAAAATACACAATTTGGTAGGGTAGTTCTGTTTCTCGGTTAAAAGTGTTATTCATGCATATCATCATTTTGGTATGTAAGAAAATTCTCAATATACACGAGTTTTTGCGTTTATTGCCTTGTGGTTCTTGTGGAACTATAAAACACTCATTATACACGTTTCTTGTAATGTGCTTTTGTTTCCTAATATAGAGTGTTTTCCATCCATTTTTGTATTTTTTGTAGGTAACAAGCTTAAAAACACTCAAATATATCTTTTTGGTAATGTTATTCCATTTCTTCATATTGGTTGGTTTGCATCCGTTTAAGCGTTTTTCTTCGTAAATCTCTGAAAAGACTCGTTTTCAGTAATATTGTTGAAATTGCTTCTGGTACAGGTTTCTGGTAAAGTCGTGTAATGTTCGCACTTCAGGGTTTGGTACATTACTCCGGAAAAAAGCTAAAATTATTTTTTTTTTTTATTTTTTTTCATTACCTAATTTTCCTGAATTTTGCCAGAATTTTGGCATCTCGGTACCTATGAAGATGAATAACAATAAAAAAAAATTTGTATCCATTTATTTTATTTTATTTATTTTTTTCTCTATAAAGAGTGTTATTTGTGTGTTTTAGCTTTTTGGTACTTAAGGAACCTAAAAACTCTCATAATACACAATTTTCGTAATATCCTTTCGTTTCACAAACATAGGGTTCTTTGCATGTATTTTGCATTACGAGAAACGTGTACTATGAGTGTTTTTATAAGTACCAAAAAGCTAAAACCCACAAATAACACTCTTTATTTAGAAAATAAAAAATAAAAAATAAAATAAATAGGATTTTTTTTTTTTTTTGTTATTCATCTTCATAGGTACCGAAATGCCAAAATTCTGGGAAAATTCAGAGCAATAATGTGATAAAAGAATACTATCAAAAAAGTTAATTTCAGCTTTTTTTTTCGGACTGTTATGTACCAAACCCTAAAGTGCATGCAAAGCCTCCAATATAAGGGAATTAAACGACCTTACCAGAAATCTGTGTTTTGTGTGTTTTTTTTAGCATGTTAGGCACCAAAACGATAAATAATAAGGAACTCACTCTATATGGGAAGCCAAAACAAAGTTACTGAAAACGTGCCTTCTCAGTGTTTTACGTAGAAACACGTTAAAACGGATAGAAACAAACCAATATCAAGAAATAGAAAAACGTTACCAAAAAGGTATATTTTGAGTGTTTTTGAGTTTTTTACCTACAAAAACGCGAAAATTGATGCAAAGCACTGTATATTGGGAAACAAAAGGACATTGCAAGAAAAGTGTATAATGAGTGTTTTATAGTACAAAAGAACAACAAAGCAAACAACGCAAAAACTCGTGTATATGGAGAGATTTCCTAGATACCAAAATGCTGAAACTCTTGAATAATACTCTTAATTGAGAAACAGAACAACCTTAGTAAATGCGTGGATTTTCAGTGCTTTTCACATTCTTAGTTACCAAAAACCCCAAATTAAATGCGGAAAAAAAAAAATGATGTTACCAGAAAAGTGTCTTATGAGTGTTTTTCAGCGTGAAAGGAAATAAAGCACTCAAAAGCAGGGCAATCACATTACATTGAATAAAACCATTTTTTACCAAGAACTTGCCTTTAAGTGTTTTTTAACTCCTTATATACAAAACTGCTAAAACGCATGCAAAACACACTTTATGGAGAAACAGAATAACATTACCAAAACCTTGTATTTTGAGTGTTTTTGATCATGTTATCTATAAAAACGCTTAAATACATGCAAAAAACCTTATGTTTGGGAAACGAAAGGACATTACGAAAAACGTGTATTATGAGTGTTTTTAAGTTCTTAAGTACCAAAAAGGTAAATCCCACAAATAAAACTCTTTATTGAGAAAAGATAAATAAATCAAAAATAAAAAAAGAGTATTTTTTTTTATTTATCTTCATAGGTACCGAGATGCCAAAATTCTGGGAAAATTAAGGGCAATTATATGATAAAAGAATTTTATCAAAAAAGTTAATTGTAGCTTTTTTTTCGGACTGATATGTACCAAACCCTAAAGTGCATGGAAAGCCTCCTATATGAGGAAATTAAAGACCTTACCAGAAATCTTTCTTTTGAGTGTTTTTCAGCATGTTAGGCACCAAAACGATAAATAATAAGGAATTCACTCTATGTAGGAATCCAAAAGAAAATTACTGAAAACGTGTCTTCTCAGTGTTATACGTAGAAAAACGCTAAAACTGATACAAACCAACCAATATGAAGAATCAGAAAAACATTACCAAAAATGTATATTTTGAGTGTTTTTGAGCTTCTTACCTACAAAAAAACGCGAAAATGGATACAAAGCACTCTATATTGGGAAACAAAGGGACATTGCGAGAAAAGTGTATAATGAATGTTTTATAGTTCAAATAAACCACAAGGCAAAAAACGCAAAAACTCCTGTATATGCTGAAACTCATCAATAACACTCTTAATTGAGAAACAGAGCAACCTTACTAAATGCGTGTCAAAAACACTAAAAGGCAAGTTCTTCGTAAAAGTTGGTTTTATTCCCATGTAATGTGATTGCCCTGCTTTTTAGTGCTTTATTGCCTAACACGCTCAAAAACACTCAAAGACACTTTTCTGGTAATGTCATTTATTTCCCACATAAAGCTAGTTTCGCATGGAATTTGGGGTTTTGGTAACTAAGAATGTAAAAAAAACACTCAAAATACACGCATTTAGTAAGGTTGTTCTGTTTCTTGATTAAGAGTGTTATTCATGAGTTTCAGTATTTTGGCATCTTAGAAACTTCTCCATACAGTCGAGTTTTTGCGTTTTTTGCCTTGTGATTCTGTTGAAACTATAAAACACTCATAATACACGTTTCTCGTTATGTCCTTGTTTTTCCTTATATAGAGTGGTTTGCATCCATTTTCGCGTTTTTTTTTATGTAACAAGCTCAAAAATACACATAATATACTTTTTTTTAGTAATGTTATTCTATTTCTTCATATAGGTTGGTTTGCATCCGTTTTAGCGTTTTTCTACGTAAATCTTTTAAAAGACACGTTTCCAGTAATTTTGTTTTGGATTTCCATATAGAGTGACTTTCATATTATTTATCGTTTTGGTGCCTAACATACTTTTTGGTGCCTTTTGCTTCCCAATATAGAGTGCTTTCCATCCATTTTCGTGTTTTTTGTATGTAACAATTTCAAAAACACTCAAAATATACCTTTTTGGTAATGTTATTCTATTTCTTCATTTTGGTTGGTTTGCATCCGTTTTAGCGTTTTCTACGTAAAACACCGAAAAGACACGTTTTCAGTAATTTTGTTTTGGATTCCCATATAGATTGATTTCCTTTGGTTTTATCGTGTTGGTCCCTAACATGCTGAAAAACACTCATAAAACAGTTTTCTGACAAAGACGTTTAATTTCCCCATATAGGTGGCTTTGCATGCACTTTAGGGGTTTGGTACATAACAGTCCGAAAAAAAGCTAAATTTAACTTTTTTAATAATATTCTTATTTCATATAATTTCCTGAACTTTGCCCGAATTTTGGCACCTCCTTACCTGTGAAGAGTAAGAATGAAAAGAATGAATGATTTTTTTTTTTTTTTTTTTCTCAATTAAGAGTGTAATTTGTGGCTTTTAGCTTTTTTAGTACTTAATGAACTTAAAAACACTCATAATAGACGTGTCTCGTAATGTCCTTTCGTTTCCCAAAAATAGGATTCTTTGCATATATTTAAGCGTTTTTATTGGTAACATGATCAAAAACACTCAAAATACATGTTTTTGGAAATGTTTTTCTGTTACACCATAAAGTGCATTTTGCATGCGTTTTTGTGTTTTGGTATATAAGGAGCTCAAATACACTGAAAGGCAAGTTCTTGTTAAAAATTGGTTTTATTCCAATGTAATGTGATTGCCCTGCTTTTTAGTGCTTTATTGCCTAACACGCTCAAAAACACTCAAAAGACATTTTTCTCGTAATGTCATTTTTTTCCCACATAAAGCTGGGTTTTGATAACTAAGGATGAGAAAAGTACTCAAAATACACGCATTTAGTAAGATTGTTCTGTTTCTCAATTAAGAGTGTTGTTCCAGAGTTTCAGCGTTTTGGAATGTAAGAAACTTCTCTATATACACGAGTTTTTGCGTTTTTTGCCTTGTAGTTCTTGTGAAACTATAAAACACTCATTATACACGTTTCTCGTAATATCCTTTTGCTTCCCAATATAGAGTGCTTTCCATCTATTTTTGTGTTTTTTTGTAGGTAACAATTTCAAAAACACTCAAAATATACCTTTTTGGTCAAAGTTGGTTTTATTCCCATGAAATATGAAATCCCTGCTTTTTAGTGCTTTATTGCCTAACACGCTGAAAAACACTCAAAAGACACTTCTGGTAATGTAATTTTTTTCCCACATAAAGATAGTTTCGCATGCTATTTGGGATTTTGCTAAGAATGTGAAAAACACTAAAAAATACACGCTTTTCGTAATGTTGTTGTTTCTCAATTAAGATTGTTATTCATGAGTTTCAGCATTTTGGTATCTAAGAAACTTCTTTATATACACGAGTTTTTTGCGTTTTTTTGCCTTGTGGTTGTTGTGAACCACAAGTTCTTTTGCTTGAAAATAATAAGATACTCATTATACACGTTAATTTTAATGTCCTTTTGTTTCCCAATAGGGAGTGGTTTGCATCCATTTTCACCTTTTTTGTAGGTAACAAGCTCAAAAACACTCAAAATATAGCTTTTTGGTAATGTTATTCTTTTTTTTTTCATATTGGTTGGTTTGCATCCGTTTTAGCGTTTTTCTACGTAAAACACCGAAAAGACACGTTTTCAGTAATTTTGTTTTGGATTCCCATATAGAGTGACTTCCATGTTATTTATCGTTTTGGTGCCTAACATGCTAAAAACACTCATATGACAGTTTTCTGGCAAAGACGTTTCATTTCCCCATATAGGTGGTTTTGCATGCACTTTAGGGTTTGCTACATAACAGTCGAAAAAAAAGAAGCTAAAATTAACTTTTTTGATAATGTTATTTCACAAAATTTATGAATTTTGCCCGAATTTTGGCATCTCGGTATCTGTGAAGATGAATAAGAGAGAAAAAAAAAATCGTATTTTTTTTATTTATTTATTTACTTTTTTCTCAATAGAGAGTTATTTGTGGCTTTTAGCTTTTTGGTACTTAATGAATTTAAAAACACTCATAATACACGTTTCTCGTAATATCCTTTCGTTTTCCACAAATAGGATTTTTAGCATGTATTTAAGCGTTTTATTGGTAACATGATAAAAAACACTCAAAATACATGTTTTTGGTAATGTTATTCTGTTTCTCCATAAAGTGTGTTTTGCATGCGTTTTGGTAAATAAGGAGTTCAAAAACACTTAAAGGCAAGTTCTTGGTAAACATTGGTTTTATTACCATGTAATGTGATTGCCCTTCTTTTTAGTGATTTACTGCCTATCACGCTCAAAAACACTCAATAGACACTTTTCTGAAAATGTCATTTTTTTTACCACATAAAGGTGGTTTCGCAATGAATTTGGGTTTTGGGTAACTAAGAATGTGAAAAGCACTCAAAATAAACGCATTTAGTAAGGTTGTTCTGTTTCTCAATTAAGAGTGTTATTCATGACTTTCAGCATTTTGGTATCTAGGAAACTTCTCCATATACACAAGTTTTTGCGTTTTTTGCCTTGTGGTTCTTTTCAACTATAAAACACTCATTATACAAATTTCTCGCAATGTCCCTTTCTTTCCCAATATAGAGTGCTTTGCATCAATTTTCGCGTTTTTTTGTAGATAACAAGCTCAAAAACACTCAAAATGTACCTTTTTGGTAATATTTTTATATTTCTTGATATTGGTTGGTTTGCATCCGTTTTTGCGTTTTTCTACGTAAAATACTGAGAAGACACGTTTTAAGTAATTTTGTTTTGGATTCCCATAATGAGTGAGTTCATTATCATTTATCGTTTTGGCGTCTAACATGCTGAAAACACTCAAAAGACAGATTTCTGGTAAAGTTATTCAATTTCCTCATATAGGAGGCTTTGCATGGTCTTTAGGGTTTGGTACATAACAGTCCGAAAAAAAAAGCTAAAATCAACTTTTTTGATAATATTCTTTTATCATATAATTGCCCTGAATTTTCCCAGAATTTTGTTCTCTCGGTTCCTATGAAAATTAATGACAAAAAAAAAAAAATAATAATAATTCAATTTTTTTTTTGATTGATTGATTTATTTTTTTCCTAAATAAAGAGTGTTATTTGTGGGTTTTAGTTTTTGGTACTTAAGGAACTTAAAAACACTCATAATACATGTTTCTCGTAATATCCTTTCGTTTCCCAAACATAAGGTTCTTTCTATGTATTTAAGCGTTTTTATAGATAACATGATCAAAAACACTCAAAAATACATGTTTTTGGTAATGTTATTCTGTTTCTCCATAAAATGTGTTTTGCAGGCGTTTTAGCGTTTTCGTATATAAGGAGCTCAAAAACACTTAAAGGCAAGTTCTTGGTAAAAATTCGTTTTATTCGAATTTAATGTGATTCCCCTGCTTTTTAGTGCTTTATATCCTCTCACGCTCAAAAACACTCAAAAGACACTTTTTTTGATAATGTCATTTTTTCCCACATAAATCTTATTTCGCATGCAATTTGGGGTTTTGGTAACTAAGAATGTGAAAAGCTCTCAAAATACACGAATCTAGTAAGGTTGTTCTGTTTCTATATTAAGAGTGTTATTCATGAGTTTCAGCATTTTGGTATCTAAGAAACTTATCCATATATACGAGTTTTTGCGTTTTTTGCCTTATGGTTCTTGTGAAACCATAAAACACTCATTATACACGTTTCTCGTAAAGTCCTTTTGTTTCCCAATATAGAGTACTTTGCATCCATTTTCGCGTTTTTTGTGGTTAACAGGCTCAAAAACACTCAAAATATACCTTTTTGGTAATGTTATTCTATTTCTTTATATTGGTTGGTTTGCTTCCGTTTTAGCGTTTTTCTACGTAAAACACGGAAAAGACACGTTTTCAGTAGTTTTTGTTTTGAATTCCCATATTAAGTGACTTCCATATTATTTATCGTTTTGATGCCTAACATGCTAAAAAAGAAAACACTCAAAAGAGAAGTTTCTGATAAAGTCGTGTAATTTCCTCATATAGGTGGCTTTGGATGCACATTAGGGTTTGGTACATAACAGTCCAAAAAAAAAAGCTAAAATTAACTTTTTTGATAAAGTTCTTTTTTCCACATAATTTCCCTGAATTTTGCCAGACTTTCGGCATCTCAGTACCTATGAATATGAATAACCAAAAAAAAAAAATGCTAATTTTTTATTTATTTATTTATTTTATATTTTCTCTATAAAGTGTTATTTGTGGCTTTTAGCTTTTTGGTACTTAAGAAACTTAAAAACACTCATAATACACGTTTCTTGTAATGTTTTTTTCGTTTCCCAAACATGTATTTAAGTGTTTTTATAGGTAACATGATCAAAAACACTCAAAATACGTGTTTTTGGTAATGTTATTCTGTTTCTCCATAAAACGTGTTTTGCATGCGTGTTAGCGTTTTTTTATGTAAGGAGCTCAAAAAATCTTAAAGGGAAGTTCCTGGTAAAAAATGGTTTTATCCCTATGTAATGTCTCATGTAGGTGGCTTTGCATTCACTTTAGAGTTTGGTACATAATATTCCGAAAAAAAAGCTAAAATTAACTTTTTTGACAATATTCTTTTATCACATAATTGCCCAGAATTTTCCCAGAATTTTGGCATCTCGGTACCTATGAAGATGAATAACAAAAAAAAAATTCTTTGCATCCATTTTTGCACTTTTTTTTAGGTAACAAGCTCAAAAACATTCAAAATATACATTTTTGGTAATGTTATTCTATTTCTTCATATTGGTTGGTTTGCATTCTTTTTAGCGTTATTTCTACGTAAAACACTGAAAAGACACGTTTTCAGTAATTTTGTTTTAGATTCCCATATTGAGTGACTTCCATGTTATTATAGTTTTGGTGCCTAACATACTGAAAAACACTCAAAAGTAAGGTTTCTCGTAAAGTCGTTTAATTTCCTCATGTAGGTGGCTTTGCATTCACTTAAGAGTTTGGTACATAACATTCCGAAAAAAAAGCTCAAATTAACTTTTTTGATGATATTTTTTTTATCACATAATTGCCCAGAATTTTCCCAGAATTTTGGCATCTCGGTATCTATGAAGATGATTAACAAAAAAAAAAAAAAATTGCCGTTTTTTTATATATTTATTTATTTTTTCCTTATGAAGAGTGTTATTTGTGGGTTTTAGTTTTGGTTCTTAAGGAACTTAAAAACACTCATAATACACGTTTCTCGTAATGTCCTTTCGTTTCCCAAACATAGGGTTCTTTGCATGTATTTTCGCGTTTTTATAGGCAGCATGATCAAAAACACTCAAAATACATGTTTTTGGTAATGTTATTCTAATTCTCCATAAAGGGTGTTTTGCATTCGTTTTAGCGTTTTGGTATGTAAGGAGCTCAAAAAAACTTAAAGGCAAGTTCTTGGTAAAAGTTTGTTTCATTCCCATGTAATGTTATTGCCCTGCTTTTTAGTGCTTTATTGCCCAACACGCTCAAAAACACCCGAAGTCACTTTTCTGGTAATGTCATTTCTTACCAACATAAAGCTAGTTTTGTATGCAATTTGGGGTTTTGGTAAATAAGAATGTGAAAAACACTCAAAATACACGCATTTCGTAAGGTTGTTATGTTTCTCATTTAAGAGTGTTATTCATGAGTACCAGCGTTTTGGTAACTAAGAAACTTCTCCATATACACGAGTTTTTGCGTTTTTTGCCTTGTGGTTCTTGTGAAACTATAAAACACTCATTATTCACGTTTCTCGTAATGTCCTTTTGTTTCCCAATATAAAGTGCTTTTCATCCTTTTTCGCGTTTTTTGTAGGTAACAAGATTAAAAAAACTCAAAATATACCTTTTTGGTAATATTCTATTTCTTCATATTTGTTGGTTTGCATCCGTTTTAGCGTTTTTCTACCTAAAACACAGAAAAGACACGTTTTCAGTATTTTGCTTTGGATTCTCATATAGAGTGACTTCCATATTATTTATCGTTTTGATGCCTAACAAGCTGAAAATCTCTCAAAAGACAGGTATCTGGTAAAGTCGTTTAATTTCCTCATATAGGTGGCTTTGCATGCACTTTAGGGTTTGGTAAATAACAGTCCGAAAAAAAAGCTTAAAGTAACTTTTTTAATAATAATCATTTATCACATAATTGCCCTGAATTTTGCCAGAATTTTGGCATCTCGGTACCTATAAAGATCAATAAAAAAAATTTTAAAAATTCCTATTTTTCTATTTGTTGATTTATTTATTTTTTTTCTAAATAAAGAGTGTTATTTGTGGGTTTTAGCTTTTTGGTTCTTAAGGAACTTAAAAACACTCATAATACACGTCTCTCTAATATCCTTTCCTTTCCCAAACATAAGATTCTTTGCATGTATTTAAGCGTTTTTATAGATAACATGATTAAAAAAAACACTCAAAATACCTGCTGTTGGTTATGTTATTTTGTTTCTATATAAAGTGTGTTTTGCATGCATTTTAGCGCATATAAGGAGCTAAAAAAACACTTAAAGGCAAGTTCTTGGTAAACGTTGGTTTTATTCCATGTAATGTGATTGCCCTGTTTTTTAGTGCTTTATTGCCTAACACTCTCAAAAACACTCAAAAGACACTTTTCTTGTAATGTCATTTTTTTTTTCCACATAAAGCTATATTCGCATAAAATTTCGTTTTTTTAACTAAGAATATGAAAAAAAAACACTCAAAATACACGCATTTAGTAAGGTTGTTATGTTTTTCAATTAAGAGTGTTATTCATAAGTTTCAGCATTTTGTTATCTAAGAAACTTCTCCATATATACGAGTTTTTGTTTTTTGCCTTGTGGATCTTGTGAAACTATAAAACACTCATTATACACGTTTCTCGTAATGTCCTTTTGTTTCCCAATATAGAGTGACTGGCATGCATTTTCGCGTTTTTTGTAGGTAACAAGTTCAAAAACACTCAAAATATACGTTTTTTGTGATGTTTTTCTATTTCTTCTTATTGGTTAGTTTGCATCCGTTTTAGCGTTTTTCTACGTAAAACACTGAGAAGACATGTTTTCAGTAATTTTGTTTTGGATTCCCATATTGAGTGACTTCAATGGTATTTATCGTTTTGGTGCGTAACATGCTAAAAAACACTCAAAAGACAGGTTTCTTGTAAAGTCGTTTAATTTCCATATATAGGTGGCTTTGCATGCACTTCAGGGTTTGGTACATAACAGTCCGAAAAAAATCTAAAATTAACATTTTTTGATAATGTTCTTTTTTTCTAAATAATTTCCCTGAAATTTTGCCAGAATTTTGGTATCTTGGTACCTATGAAGATGAATAACAAAAAAAAAAAAAAATTACTATTTTTTTTTTTTTTCTCTATAAAGAGTGTTATTTGTGGGTTTTAGCTTTTTTGGTACTTAAGGAACTTAAAAACACTCATAATACACGTTTCTCATAATGTCCTTTCGTTTCCCAAATATAGGGTTCTTTGCATGTATTTAAGCGTTTTTATAGGTAACATGATGAAAAACACTCAAAATACATGTTTTTGGGAATGTTTTTCTGTTTCTCCATAAAGGGTGTTTTGCATGCGTTCTAGTGTTTCAATATGTAAGGAGCTCAAAAACACTTAAAGGCAAGTTCTTGGTAAAATTTGGTTTTATTCCCATGTAATATGATTGCCCTGCTTTTTAGTGCTTTATTGCCTAACACGCTCAAAAACACTCAAAAGACACTCTTCTGGTAATGTCAATTTTTTTTTCCACATAAAGCTAGTTTCGCATGCAATTTGGGGTTTTGGTAACTAAGAATGTGAAAAACACTCAAAATACACGCATTTGCTAAGGTTGTTCTGTATCTCAATTAAGAGTGTTATTCATGAGTTTCAGCGTTTTGGTACCTAAGAATCTCAAAAACAGTCATAATGCACGTTTCTCGTAATGTCGCTCTTTTTTTTCATATAGGGTGCTTTGCATGCATTTTGGCATTTTTTTTTTTCACGTAATAGCTGAAAAACACTGAAAATACACGCTTTTGGTAATAAGAACATAAGAACATAAGAAATAAGTAAATCTGCAAGAAGGCATCAAGCCTACAAGTGGCAGTACTTGTATGAAATATGCCTACCTATGTCCACCTATCATCCCCATCCATAAATGTGTAATTTTCTCTTACTGTTCCCAAATGCCTCAGCACTAACAGCTTGATTACTACGTCCGTTCCAATCATCTACTACTCTATTTGAGAACCAATTCCTTCCTGTCTCCTTTTTGAACATCAAGTTTTCAGGCTTGAACCCGTTTTTCTTGGTCTATCATATTTACAGATTCTAAGAATTTCCCTTATGTTCTTTTTATTATAACCCATATACCACTAAAAGACTTCTATTAGGTCCACTCTTAACCAACGTCTCTTTAAAGAATGTAAATTTAACAGCTTGAATATCGCTTCGTAAGGAATACTACTCATCCCCTGTATCCTTTTAGTCATTTTCCTTTGTACTGATTCTAATAGACCTTTATCCTTCCTGTGATGTGGTGACCAGAACTGGACAGCGTAGTCTTGATGAAGTCTGATCAGCGTCAAATGTAACTTTAATATTACTTCGGGAGTTCTACTTTCAGCACTCCTAAAAATGAATCATAATACACTATTTGCTTTGTTTCTGGCCTCTTTCCATTGCTTTCTTAGACGGAGTTCAGATATAACCTTAAATCTCAAATCTTTTACTTACCCTGAACCTAACAGAACTTGGTTGTTCATTGTGTAACTACTGTGTGGGTTTCTTCTACTTACGCTAAGTGCTTTGCATTTGTTGACATTAAACTGCATTTGCCATCTGTCCGTCCATTCGTTCAACCTATTCAAATCTGCCTGCAAGGCGATGGTATGCGATTCTGACCTAATTAATCTACATATTCTCGTGTCATCCGCAAATTTGCTAACAACACTACTAATTCCACTATCCAAGCCATTGACATATATTACAAACAACATCGGCCCTAATACTAATAATCCCTTTGTCACCCCACTAATTTCTTGACCCCACTCCGATTTAGAGCCGTTTATTACAACACTCTGTCGCCTGACGCTTAGCCATGACCTTATCCAATCTAAACACCTCATATCTTTCGTGCGCCCTAACATTTCTCAGTAGCCTCTGAAGGGATACCTTGTCAAACGCTTTACTAAAGTCCTGATATAGGATGCCATAACTATCACCATTATCTGCCGCCTTGTAAACCTTACTGTATAAACTTACCAAGTTTCTCATGTAAGACTCCCCATTCTAGAAGCCGTGCTGTCACTGAGTTATCAAGTTATGTTTGTCTAAATGCTCTTAAATATTCTTCGCTATTATTGACTCCATTATTTTACATTCAACAGAAGTTAAGCTGACAGGTTAGACGTTAAAGTTTTATCTCCTTTCTTAAAGGTAGGTACTATATTCGCCTGCCTCCAAATTACCGATACCTCACATGACTAAAGTGATTTCCTAAGGACAGAAACTAACAGATTACTTATAACCTTTTTCCTTTCCTTAAATACTGTGGAATATATTTCATCTGGTCCTGGTGACTTGAACTTTTCAACTTATCTATCTCCTGTTCCACTATCTCTTTTAGTTATGGTAATATCTGTCAGCTTCTCATCCTCTTCTACTCTAAATATCTTCTCACTATTCGGCAAATCCTGCATGTTTTCCTGGGCAAAGACAATTAAAAAATACACGCTCACAATTTTACTAATCTCCTCTCAACAACTAATCAGGTCCCATTCTGCTGTCTTTAAGGAACTATTGTTTCTCTATTCTTCGTCTTATATGCCTCATAAAATCCTTTGAGGTCCATCATCGCTTGGCTGGCTACCTTTAATTCATAACTATTTTTAGCTTTCCTTGTTAAACTCCTGACTTTTCTAATTCATTATATTATGGCCTTAAAACCACTTCCCCTGTCTTTAATCTCATATATAATATACTTCTCCTTCGCCCTATGTAGTGTTTTAACCTCAGTCATCCATTTAAGATCATTCTTCTGCGATCTTTTTCTTCTGTAAGGGATGTTCCCTAACTGTCCTGAATGTAATTTATCAACGAAATATTTATTTCGCTTCGCCATAAAGTGTGTTTTGCATGGGTTTTAGCGTTTCTGTAAATAATAAGCTATAAAACACGTTTTAGTAATGTTGTTTTGTATTCCTTTATAGAGTGCTTTCGATGCTTTTTAGCATTCTGGTGTCTAACACGTTGAAAAAGAAAACCACAAGGCAAAAAACGCAAAAACTCGTGAATATGCTGAAACTCATGAATAACACTCTTAATTGAGAAACAGAGCAACCTTACTAAATGTGTGTCAAAAACACTTAAAGGCAAGTTCTTCGTAAAAGTTGGTTTTATTCCCATGTAATGTGATTGCCCTGCTTTTTAGTGCTTTATTGCCTAACACGCTCAAAAACACTCAAAGACACTTTTCTGGTAATGTCATTTTTTTTCCACATAAAGCTAGTTTCGCATGGAATTTGGGGTTTTGGTAACTAAGAATGTAAAAAAAACACTCAAAATACACGCATTTAGTAAGGTTGTTCTGTTTCTTAAGAGTGTTATTCATGAATTTCAGTATTTTGGTATCTTAGAAACTTCTCCATACAGTCGAGTTTTTGCGTTTTTTGCCTTGTGATTCTGGTGAAACTATAAAACACTCATTATACACGTTTCTCGTTATGTCCTTTTTTTTTCCTTATATAGAGTGCTTTGCATATTTTTTCGCGTTTTTTTTTATGTAACAAACTCAAGAACACACAAAATATATTTTTTGATAATGTTATTCTATTTCTTCATATTGGTTGGTTTGCATCCGTTTTAGAGTTTTTCTACGTAAATCTTTTAAAAGACACGTTTCCAGTAATTTTGTTTTGGATTTCCATATAGAGTGACTTTTATATTATTTATCGTTTTATTGCATAACATGCTTTTTGGTGTCTTTTGCCTCCCAATATAGAGTGCTTTCCATCCATTTTCGCGTTTTTTGTAGGTAACGATTTCAAAAACACTCAAAATATACCTTTTTGGTAATGTTATTCTATTTCTTCATTTTGGTTGGTTTGCATCCGTTTTAGCGTTTTCTACGTAAAACACCGAAAAGACACATTTTCAGTAATTTTGTTTTGGATTCCCATATAGATTGACTTCCTTGGGTTTTATCGTGTTGGTTCCTAACATGCTGAAAAACACTCATATGACAGATTTCTGACAAAGACAATTAATTTTCCCATATAGGTGGCTTTGAATACAATTTAGGGGTGTGGTACATAACAGTCCGAAAAAAAAGCTAAATTTAACTTTTTTGATAATGTTCTTATTTCATATAATTTCCTGAACTTTGCCCGAATTTTGGCACCTCCTTACCTGTGAAGATGAATAAAAATGAAAAGTAAATATCGTATTTTTTTATTATTTTTTTTTTCTCAATAAAGAGTGGAATTTGTGGCTTTTAGCATTTTCGTACTTAATGAACTTAAAAACACTCATAATACACGTTTCTCGTAATGTCCTTTTGTTTCCCAAAAATAGGGTTCTTTGCATGTATTTAAACGTTTCTATTGGTAACATGATCAAAAACACTCAAAATACATGTTTTTGGTAATGTTATTCTGTTTCACCATAAAGTGTATTTTGCATGCATTTTAATGTTTTGGTATATAAGAAGCTCAAATACACTTAAAGGCAAGTTCTTGTTAAAAATTAGTTTTATTCCAATGAAATGTGATTGCCCTGCTTTTTAGTGCTTTATTGCCTACCACGCTCAAAAACACTGAAAAGACATTTTTCTGGTAATGTCATTTTTTTCCCAGATAAAGCTGGTTTCGCATGCAATTTGGGGTTTTGGTAACTAAGGATGTGAAAAGCACTCAAAATACACGCATTTAGTGAGATTGTTCTGTTTCTCAATTAAAAGTGTTGTTCCATAGTTTCAGCATTTTGGAATGTAAGAAACCTCTATATACACGATTTTTTGCGTATTTTGCCTTGTAGTTCTTGTGAAACTATAAAACACTCATTACACACGTTTCTCATAATGTCGTTTTGCTTCCCAATATAGAGTGCTTTCCATCCATTTTCGCGTTTTTTGTAGGCAACAATTTCAAAAACACTCAAAATATACCTTTTTGGTAATGTTATTTTATTAATCCATATTGGTTGGTTTCCATCTGTTTTAGCGTTTTTCGTTTTGTTTTAGCGTAGTGTCATTTTTTTCCCACATAAAGCTGGGTTTTGATAACTAAGAATGTGAAAAGCACTCAAAATACACGCATTTAGTAAGATTGTTCTGTTTCTCAATTAAGAGTGTTGTTCCAGAGTTTCAGCATTTTGGAATGTAAGAAACTTCTCTATATACACGAGTTTTTGCGTTTTTTGCCTTGTAGTTCTTGTGAAACTATAAAACACTCATTATACACGTTTCTCGTAATATCCTTTTGCTTCCCAATATAGAATGCTTTCCATCTATTTTTGTGTTTTTTGTAGGTAACAATTTCAAAAACACTCAAAATATACCTTTTTGGTCAAAGTTGGTTTTATTCCCATGAAATATGAAATCCCTGCTTTTTAGTGCTTTATTGCCTAACACGCTGAAAAACACTGAAAAGACACTTCTGGTAATGTAATTTTTTTCCCACATAAAGATAGTTTCGCATGCTATTTGGGATTTTGCTAAGAATGTGAAAAACACTAAAAAATACACGCTTTTCGTAAGGTTGTTCTGTTTCTCAATTAAGATTGTTATTCATGAGTTTCAGCATTTTGGTATCTAAGAAACTTCTTTATATACACGAGTTTTTGCGTTTTTTTGCCTTGTGGTTGTTGTGAACCACAAGTTCTTTTGCTTGAAAATAATAAGATACTCATTATACACGTTAATTTTAATGTCCTTTTGTTTCCCAATAGGGAGTGGTTTGCATCCATTTTCACCTTTTTTGTAGGTAACAAGCTCAAAAACACTCAAAATATAGCTTTTTGGTAATGTTATTCTTTTTTTTTTTTCATATTGGTTGGTTTGCATCCGTTTTAGCGTTTTTCTACGTAAAACACCGAAAAGACACGTTTTCAGTAATTTTGTTTTGGATTCCCATATAGAGTGACTTCCATGTTATTTATCGTTTTGGTGCCTAACATGCTAAAAACACTCATATGACAGTTTTCTGGCAAAGACGTTTCATTTCCCCATATAGGTGGTTTTGCATGCACTTTAGGGTTTGCTACATAACAGTCGAAAAAAAAGAAGCTAAAATTAACTTTTTTGATAATGTTATTTCACAAAATTTATGAATTTTGCCCGAATTTTGGCATCTCGGTATCTGTGAAGATGAATAAGAGAGAGAAAAAAAATCGTATTTTTTTATTTATTTATTTACTTTTTTCTCAATAGAGAGTTATTTGTGGCTTTTAGCTTTTTGGTACTTAATGAATTTAAAAACACTCATAATACACGTTTCTCGTAATATCCTTTCGTTTTCCACAAATAGGATTTTTAGCATGTATTTAAGCGTTTTATTGGTAACATGATCAAAAATACTCAAAATACATGTTTTTGGTAATGTTATTCTGTTTCTCCATAAAGTGTGTTTTGCATGCGTTTTGGTAAATAAGGAGTTCAAAAACACTTAAAGGCAAGTTCTTGGTAAACATTGGTTTTATTACCATGTAATGTGATTGCCCTTCTTTTTAGTGATTTACTGCCTATCACGCTCAAAAACACTCAATAGACACTTTTCTGAAAATGTCATTTTTTTTACCACATAAAGGTGGTTTCGCAATGAATTTGGGTTTTGGGTAACTAAGAATGTGAAAAGCACTCAAAATAAACGCATTTAGTAAGGTTGTTCTGTTTCTCAATTAAGAGTGTTATTCATGACTTTCAGCATTTTGGTATCTAGGAAACTTCTCCATATACACAAGTTTTTGCGTTTTTTGCCTTGTGGTTCTTTTCAACTATAAAACACTCATTATACAAATTTCTCGCAATATCCCTTTCTTTCCCAATATAGAGTGCTTTGCATCAATTTTCGCGTTTTTTTGTAGATAACAAGCTCAAAAACACTCAAAATGATACCTTTTTGGTAATATTTTTATATTTCTTGATATTGGTTGGTTTGCATCCGTTTTTGCGTTTTTCTACGTAAAATACTGAGAAGACACGTTTTAAGTAATTTTTTTTTGGATTCCCATATTGAGTGAGTTCATTATCATTTATCGTTTTGGCGCCTAACATGCTGAAAACACTCAAAAGACAGATTTCTGGTAAAGTTATTCAATTTCCTCATATAGGAGGCTTTGCATGGTCTTTAGGGTTTGGTACATAACAGTCCGAAAAAAAAAACCTAAAATCAACTTTTTTGATAATATTCTTTTATCATATAATTGCCCTGAATTTTCCCAGAATTTTGTTCTCTCGGTTCCTATGAAAATTAATGACAAAAAAAAAAAATAATAATAATAATTCAATTTTTTTTTTGATTGATTGATTTATTTGTTTCCTAAATAAAGAGTGTTATTTGTGGGTTTTAGTTTTTGGTACTTAAGGAACTTAAAAACACTCATAATACATGTTTCTCGTAATACCCTTTCGTTTCCCAAACATAAGGTTCTTTCTATGTATTTAAGCGTTTTTATATATAACATGATCAAAAACACTCAAAAATACATGTTTTTGGTAATATTATTCTGTTTCTCCATAAAATGTGTTTTGCAGGCGTTTTAGCGTTTTCTTATATAAGGAGCTCAAAAACACTTAAAGGCAAGTTCTTGGTAAAAATTCGTTTTATTCGAATTTAATGTGATTCCCCTGCTTTTTAGTGCTTTATATCCTATCACGCTCAAAAACACTCAAAAGACACTTTTTTTGATAATGTCATTTTTTCCCACATAAATCTTATTTCGCATGCAATTTGGGGTTTTGGTAACTAAGAATGTGAAAAGCTCTCAAAATACACGAATCTAGTAAGGTTGTTCTGTTTCTATATTAAGAGTGTTATTCATGAGTTTCAGCATTTTGGTATCTAAGAAACTTATCCATATATACGAGTTTTTGCGTTTTTTGCCTTATGGTTCTTGTGAAACCATAAAACACTCATTATACACGTTTCTCGTAAAGTCCTTTTGTTTCCCAATATAGAGTACTTTGCATCCATTTTCGCGTTTTTTGTGGTTAACAGGCTCAAAAACACTCAAAATATACCTTTTTGGTAATGTTATTCTATTTCTTTATATTGGTTGGTTTGCTTCCGTTTTAGCGTTTTTCTACGTAAAACACGGAAAAGACACGTTTTCAGTAGTTTTTGTTTTGAATTCCCATATTAAGTGACTTCCATATTATTTATCGTTTTGATGCCTAACATGCTAAAAAAGAAAACACTCAAAAGAGAAGTTTCTGATAAAGTCGTGTAATTTCCCCATATAGGTGGCTTTGGATGCACATTAGGGTTTGGTACATAACAGTCCAAAAAAAAAAGCTAAAATTAACTTTTTTGATAAAGTTCTTTTTTCCACATAATTTCCCTGAATTTTGCCAGACTTTCGGCATCTCAGTACCTATGAATATGAATAACAAAAAAAAAAAAATGCTAATTTTTTATTTAATTATTTATTTTATATTTTATCTATAAAGTGTTATTTGTGGCTTTTAGCTTTTTGGTACTTAAGAAACTTAAAAACACTCATAATACACGTTTCTTGCAATGTTTTTTTCGTTTCCCAAACATGTATTTAAGTGTTTTTATAGGTAACATGATCAAAAACACTCAAAATACGTGTTTTTGGTAATGTTATTCTGTTTCTCCATAAAACGTGTTTTGCATGCGTGTTAGCGTTTTTTTTATGTAAGGAGCTCAAAAAATCTTAAAGGGAAGTTCCTGGTAAAAAATGGTTTTATCCCTATGTAATGTCTCATGTAGGTGGCTTTGCATTCACTTTAGAGTTTGGTACATAATATTCCGAAAAAAAAGCTAAAATTAACTTTTTTGACAATATTCTTTTATCACATAATTGCCCAGAATTTTCCCAGAATTTTGGCATCTCGGTACCTATGAAGATGAATAACAAAAAAAAAATACTTTGCATCCATTTTTGCATTTTTTTTTTAGGTAACAAGCTCAAAAACATTCAAAATATACATTTTTGGTAATGTTATTCTATTTCTTCATATTGGTTGGTTTGCATTCTTTTTAGCGTTTTTTCTACGTAAAACACTGAAAAGACACGTTTTCAGTAATTTTGTTTTAGATTCCCATATTGAGTGACTTCCATGTTATTATAGTTTTGGTGCCTAACATACTGAAAAACACTCAAAAGTAAGGTTTCTCGTAAAGTCGTTTAATTTCCTCATGTAGGTGGCTTTGCATTCACTTAAGAGTTTGGTACATAACATTCCGAAAAAAAAGCTCAAATTAACTTTTTTGATGATATTTTTTTTATCACATAATTGCCCAGAATTTTCCCAGAATTTTGGCATCTCGGTATCTACGAGTATGAAGATGATTAACAAAAAAAAAAAAATGCCGTTTTTTTATATATTTATTTATTTTTTTCCTTATGAAGAGTGTTATTTGTGGGTTTTAGTTTTTTGGTTCTTAAGGAACTTAAAAACACTCATAATACACGTTTCTCGTAATGTCCTTTCGTTTCCCAAACATAGGGTTCTTTGCATGTATTTTCGCGTTTTTATAGGCAGCATGATCAAAAACACTCAAAATACATGTTTTTGGTAATGTTATTCTAATTCTCCATAAAGGGTGTTTTGCATTCGTTTTAGCGTTTTGGTATGTAAGGAGCTCAAAAAAACTTAAAGGCAAGTTCTTGGTAAAAGTTTGTTTCATTCCCATGTAATGTTATTGCCCTGCTTTTTAGTGCTTTATTGCCCAACACGCTCAAAAACACCCGAAGTCACTTTTCTGGTAATGTCATTTCTTACCAACATAAAGCTAGTTTTGTATGCAATTTGGGGTTTTGGTAAATAAGAATGTGAAAAACACTCAAAATACACGCATTTCGTAAGGTTGTTATGTTTCTCATTTAAGAGTGTTATTCATGAGTACCAGCGTTTTGGTAACTAAGAAACTTCTCCATATACACGAGTTTTTGCGTTTTTTGCCTTGTGGTTCTTGTGAAACTATAAAACACTCATTATTCACGTTTCTCGTAATGTCCGTTTGTTTCCCAATATAAAGTGCTTTTCATCCTTTTTCGCGTTTTTTGTAGGTAACAAGATTAAAAAAACTCAAAATATACCTTTTTGGTAATATTCTATTTTTTCATATTTGTTGGTTTGCATCCGTTTTAGCGTTTTTCTACCTAAAACACAGAAAAGACACGTTTTCAGTATTTTGCTTTGGATTCTCATATAGAGTGACTTCCATATTATTTATCGTTTTGATGCCTAACAAGCTGAAAATCTCTCAAAAGACAGGTATCTGGTAAAGTCGTTTAATTTGCATGCACTTTAGGGTTTGGTAAATAACAGTCCGAAAAAAAAGCTTAAAGTAACTTTTTTAATAATAATCATTTATCACATAATTGCCCTGAATTTTGCCAGAATTTTGGCATCTCGGTACCTATAAGGATCAATAAAAAAAATTTTAAAAATTCCTATTTTTCTATTTATTTATTTATTTTATTTTTTTTTCTAAATAAAGAGTGTTATTTGTGGGTTTTAGCTTTTTGGTTCTTAAGGAACTTAAAAACACTCATAATACACGTCTCTCTAATATCCTTTCCTTTCCCAAACATAAGGTTCTTTGCATGTATTTAAGCGTTTTTATAGATAACATGATTAAAAAAAACACTCAAAATACCTGTTATTAGTTATGTTATTTTGTTTCTATATAAAGTGTGTTTTGCATGCATTTTAGCGCATATAAGGAGCTAAAAAAACACTTAAAGGCAAGTTCTTGGTAAACGTTGGTTTTATTCCATGTAATGTGATTGCCCAGTTTTTTAGTGCTTTATTGCCTTACACTCTCAAAAACACTCAAAAGACACTTTTCTTGTAATGTCATTTTTTTTTCCCACATAAAGCTATATTCGCATAAAATTTCGTTTTTTTAACTAAGAATGTGAAAAAAAAACACTCAAAATACACACATTTAGTAAGGTTGTTATGTTTTTCAATTAAGAGTGTTATTCATAAGTTTTAGCATTTTGTTATCTAAGAAACTTCTCCATATATACGAGTTTTTGTTTTTTGCCTTGTGGATCTTGTGAAACTATAAAACACTCATTATACACGTTTCTCGTAATGTCCTTTTGTTTCCCAATATAGAGTGACTGGCATGCAAAATACATGTTTTTGGGAATGTTTTTCTGTTTCTCCATAAAGGGTGTTTTGCATGCGTTCTAGTGTTTCAATATGTAAGGAGCTCAAAAACACTTAAAGGCAAGTTCTTGGTAAAATTTGGTTTTATTCCCATGTAATATGATTGCCCTGCTTTTTAGTGCTTTATTGCCTAACACGCTCAAAAACACTCAAAAGACACTCTTCTGGTAATGTCAATTTTTTTTTCCACATAAAGCTAGTTTCGCATGCAATTTGGGGTTTTGGTAACTAAGAATGTGAAAAACACTCAAAATACACGCATTTGCTAAGGTTGTTCTGTATCTCAATTAAGAGTGTTATTCATGAGTTTCAGCGTTTTGGTACCTAAGAATCTCAAAAACAGTCATAATGCACGTTTCTCGTAATGTCGCTCTTTTTTTTCATATAGGGTGCTTTGCATGCATTTTGGCATTTTTTTTTTTCACGTAATAGCTGAAAAACACTGAAAATACACGCTTTTGGTAATAAGAACATAAGAACATAAGAAATAAGTAAATCTGCAAGAAGGCATCAAGCCTACAAGTGGCAGTACTTGTATGAAATATGCCTACCTATGTCCACCTATCATCCCCATCCATAAATGTGTAATTTTCTCTTACTGTTCCCAAATGCCTCAGCACTAACAGCTTGATTACTACGTCCGTTCCAATCATCTACTACTCTATTTGAGAACCAATTCCTTCCTGTCTCCTTTTTGAACATCAAGTTTTCAGGCTTGAACCCGTTTTTCTTGGTCTATCATATTTACAGATTCTAAGAATTTCCCTTATGTTCTTTTTATTATAACCCATATACCACTAAAAGACTTCTATTAGGTCCACTCTTAACCAACGTCTCTTTAAAGAATGTAAATTTAACAGCTTGAATATCGCTTCGTAAGGAATACTACTCATCCCCTGTATCCTTTTAGTCATTTTCCTTTGTACTGATTCTAATAGACCTTTATCCTTCCTGTGATGTGGTGACCAGAACTGGACAGCGTAGTCTTGATGAAGTCTGATCAGCGTCAAATGTAACTTTAATATTACTTCGGGAGTTCTACTTTCAGCACTCCTAAAAATGAATCATAATACACTATTTGCTTTGTTTCTGGCCTCTTTCCATTGCTTTCTTAGACGGAGTTCAGATATAACCTTAAATCTCAAATCTTTTACTTACCCTGAACCTAACAGAACTTGGTTGTTCATTGTGTAACTACTGTGTGGGTTTCTTCTACTTACGCTAAGTGCTTTGCATTTGTTGACATTAAACTGCATTTGCCATCTGTCCGTCCATTCGTTCAACCTATTCAAATCTGCCTGCAAGGCGATGGTATGCGATTCTGACCTAATTAATCTACATATTCTCGTGTCATCCGCAAATTTGCTAACAACACTACTAATTCCACTATCCAAGCCATTGACATATATTACAAACAACATCGGCCCTAATACTAATAATCCCTTTGTCACCCCACTAATTTCTTGACCCCACTCCGATTTAGAGCCGTTTATTACAACACTCTGTCGCCTGACGCTTAGCCATGACCTTATCCAATCTAAACACCTCATATCTTTCGTGCGCCCTAACATTTCTCAGTAGCCTCTGAAGGGATACCTTGTCAAACGCTTTACTAAAGTCCTGATATAGGATGCCATAACTATCACCATTATCTGCCGCCTTGTAAACCTTACTGTATAAACTTACCAAGTTTCTCATGTAAGACTCCCCATTCTAGAAGCCGTGCTGTCACTGAGTTATCAAGTTATGTTTGTCTAAATGCTCTTAAATATTCTTCGCTATTATTGACTCCATTATTTTACATTCAACAGAAGTTAAGCTGACAGGTTAGACGTTAAAGTTTTATCTCCTTTCTTAAAGGTAGGTACTATATTCGCCTGCCTCCAAATTACCGATACCTCACATGACTAAAGTGATTTCCTAAGGACAGAAACTAACAGATTACTTATAACCTTTTTCCTTTCCTTAAATACTGTGGAATATATTTCATCTGGTCCTGGTGACTTGAACTTTTCAACTTATCTATCTCCTGTTCCACTATCTCTTTTAGTTATGGTAATATCTGTCAGCTTCTCATCCTCTTCTACTCTAAATATCTTCTCACTATTCGGCAAATCCTGCATGTTTTCCTGGGCAAAGACAATTAAAAAATACACGCTCACAATTTTACTAATCTCCTCTCAACAACTAATCAGGTCCCATTCTGCTGTCTTTAAGGAACTATTGTTTCTCTATTCTTCGTCTTATATGCCTCATAAAATCCTTTGAGGTCCATCATCGCTTGGCTGGCTACCTTTAATTCATAACTATTTTTAGCTTTCCTTGTTAAACTCCTGACTTTTCTAATTCATTATATTATGGCCTTAAAACCACTTCCCCTGTCTTTAATCTCATATATAATATACTTCTCCTTCGCCCTATGTAGTGTTTTAACCTCAGTCATCCATTTAAGATCATTCTTCTGCGATCTTTTTCTTCTGTAAGGGATGTTCCCTAACTGTCCTGAATGTAATTTATCAACGAAATATTTATTTCGCTTCGCCATAAAGTGTGTTTTGCATGGGTTTTAGCGTTTCTGTAAATAATAAGCTATAAAACACGTTTTAGTAATGTTGTTTTGTATTCCTTTATAGAGTGCTTTCGATGCTTTTTAGCATTCTGGTGTCTAACACGTTGAAAAAGAAAACCACAAGGCAAAAAACGCAAAAACTCGTGAATATGCTGAAACTCATGAATAACACTCTTAATTGAGAAACAGAGCAACCTTACTAAATGTGTGTCAAAAACACTTAAAGGCAAGTTCTTCGTAAAAGTTGGTTTTATTCCCATGTAATGTGATTGCCCTGCTTTTTAGTGCTTTATTGCCTAACACGCTCAAAAACACTCAAAGACACTTTTCTGGTAATGTCATTTTTTTTCCACATAAAGCTAGTTTCGCATGGAATTTGGGGTTTTGGTAACTAAGAATGTAAAAAAAACACTCAAAATACACGCATTTAGTAAGGTTGTTCTGTTTCTTAAGAGTGTTATTCATGAATTTCAGTATTTTGGTATCTTAGAAACTTCTCCATACAGTCGAGTTTTTGCGTTTTTTGCCTTGTGATTCTGGTGAAACTATAAAACACTCATTATACACGTTTCTCGTTATGTCCTTTTTTTTTCCTTATATAGAGTGCTTTGCATATTTTTTCGCGTTTTTTTTTATGTAACAAACTCAAGAACACACAAAATATATTTTTTGATAATGTTATTCTATTTCTTCATATTGGTTGGTTTGCATCCGTTTTAGAGTTTTTCTACGTAAATCTTTTAAAAGACACGTTTCCAGTAATTTTGTTTTGGATTTCCATATAGAGTGACTTTTATATTATTTATCGTTTTATTGCATAACATGCTTTTTGGTGTCTTTTGCCTCCCAATATAGAGTGCTTTCCATCCATTTTCGCGTTTTTTGTAGGTAACGATTTCAAAAACACTCAAAATATACCTTTTTGGTAATGTTATTCTATTTCTTCATTTTGGTTGGTTTGCATCCGTTTTAGCGTTTTCTACGTAAAACACCGAAAAGACACATTTTCAGTAATTTTGTTTTGGATTCCCATATAGATTGACTTCCTTGGGTTTTATCGTGTTGGTTCCTAACATGCTGAAAAACACTCATATGACAGATTTCTGACAAAGACAATTAATTTTCCCATATAGGTGGCTTTGAATACAATTTAGGGGTGTGGTACATAACAGTCCGAAAAAAAAGCTAAATTTAACTTTTTTGATAATGTTCTTATTTCATATAATTTCCTGAACTTTGCCCGAATTTTGGCACCTCCTTACCTGTGAAGATGAATAAAAATGAAAAGTAAATATCGTATTTTTTTATTATTTTTTTTTTCTCAATAAAGAGTGGAATTTGTGGCTTTTAGCATTTTCGTACTTAATGAACTTAAAAACACTCATAATACACGTTTCTCGTAATGTCCTTTTGTTTCCCAAAAATAGGGTTCTTTGCATGTATTTAAACGTTTCTATTGGTAACATGATCAAAAACACTCAAAATACATGTTTTTGGTAATGTTATTCTGTTTCACCATAAAGTGTATTTTGCATGCATTTTAATGTTTTGGTATATAAGAAGCTCAAATACACTTAAAGGCAAGTTCTTGTTAAAAATTAGTTTTATTCCAATGAAATGTGATTGCCCTGCTTTTTAGTGCTTTATTGCCTACCACGCTCAAAAACACTGAAAAGACATTTTTCTGGTAATGTCATTTTTTTCCCAGATAAAGCTGGTTTCGCATGCAATTTGGGGTTTTGGTAACTAAGGATGTGAAAAGCACTCAAAATACACGCATTTAGTGAGATTGTTCTGTTTCTCAATTAAAAGTGTTGTTCCATAGTTTCAGCATTTTGGAATGTAAGAAACCTCTATATACACGATTTTTTGCGTATTTTGCCTTGTAGTTCTTGTGAAACTATAAAACACTCATTACACACGTTTCTCATAATGTCGTTTTGCTTCCCAATATAGAGTGCTTTCCATCCATTTTCGCGTTTTTTGTAGGCAACAATTTCAAAAACACTCAAAATATACCTTTTTGGTAATGTTATTTTATTAATCCATATTGGTTGGTTTCCATCTGTTTTAGCGTTTTTCGTTTTGTTTTAGCGTAGTGTCATTTTTTTCCCACATAAAGCTGGGTTTTGATAACTAAGAATGTGAAAAGCACTCAAAATACACGCATTTAGTAAGATTGTTCTGTTTCTCAATTAAGAGTGTTGTTCCAGAGTTTCAGCATTTTGGAATGTAAGAAACTTCTCTATATACACGAGTTTTTGCGTTTTTTGCCTTGTAGTTCTTGTGAAACTATAAAACACTCATTATACACGTTTCTCGTAATATCCTTTTGCTTCCCAATATAGAATGCTTTCCATCTATTTTTGTGTTTTTTGTAGGTAACAATTTCAAAAACACTCAAAATATACCTTTTTGGTCAAAGTTGGTTTTATTCCCATGAAATATGAAATCCCTGCTTTTTAGTGCTTTATTGCCTAACACGCTGAAAAACACTCAAAAGACACTTCTGGTAATGTAATTTTTTTCCCACATAAAGATAGTTTCGCATGCTATTTGGGATTTTGCTAAGAATGTGAAAAACACTAAAAAATACACGCTTTTCGTAAGGTTGTTCTGTTTCTCAATTAAGATTGTTATTCATGAGTTTCAGCATTTTGGTATCTAAGAAACTTCTTTATATACACGAGTTTTTGCGTTTTTTTGCCTTGTGGTTGTTGTGAACCACAAGTTCTTTTGCTTGAAAATAATAAGATACTCATTATACACGTTAATTTTAATGTCCTTTTGTTTCCCAATAGGGAGTGGTTTGCATCCATTTTCACCTTTTTTGTAGGTAACAAGCTCAAAAACACTCAAAATATAGCTTTTTGGTAATGTTATTCTTTTTTTTTTTTTCATATTGGTTGGTTTGCATCCGTTTTAGCGTTTTTCTACGTAAAACACCGAAAAGACACGTTTTCAGTAATTTTGTTTTGGATTCCCATATAGAGTGACTTCCATGTTATTTATCGTTTTGGTGCCTAACATGCTAAAAACACTCATATGACAGTTTTCTGGCAAAGACGTTTCATTTCCCCATATAGGTGGTTTTGCATGCACTTTAGGGTTTGCTACATAACAGTCGAAAAAAAAGAAGCTAAAATTAACTTTTTTGATAATGTTATTTCACAAAATTTATGAATTTTGCCCGAATTTTGGCATCTCGGTATCTGTGAAGATGAATAAGAGAGAGAAAAAAAATCGTATTTTTTTATTTATTTATTTACTTTTTTCTCAATAGAGAGTTATTTGTGGCTTTTAGCTTTTTGGTACTTAATGAATTTAAAAACACTCATAATACACGTTTCTCGTAATATCCTTTCGTTTTCCACAAATAGGATTTTTAGCATGTATTTAAGCGTTTTATTGGTAACATGATCAAAAATACTCAAAATACATGTTTTTGGTAATGTTATTCTGTTTCTCCATAAAGTGTGTTTTGCATGCGTTTTGGTAAATAAGGAGTTCAAAAACACTTAAAGGCAAGTTCTTGGTAAACATTGGTTTTATTACCATGTAATGTGATTGCCCTTCTTTTTAGTGATTTACTGCCTATCACGCTCAAAAACACTCAATAGACACTTTTCTGAAAATGTCATTTTTTTTACCACATAAAGGTGGTTTCGCAATGAATTTGGGTTTTGGGTAACTAAGAATGTGAAAAGCACTCAAAATAAACGCATTTAGTAAGGTTGTTCTGTTTCTCAATTAAGAGTGTTATTCATGACTTTCAGCATTTTGGTATCTAGGAAACTTCTCCATATACACAAGTTTTTGCGTTTTTTGCCTTGTGGTTCTTTTCAACTATAAAACACTCATTATACAAATTTCTCGCAATATCCCTTTCTTTCCCAATATAGAGTGCTTTGCATCAATTTTCGCGTTTTTTTGTAGATAACAAGCTCAAAAACACTCAAAATGATACCTTTTTGGTAATATTTTTATATTTCTTGATATTGGTTGGTTTGCATCCGTTTTTGCGTTTTTCTACGTAAAATACTGAGAAGACACGTTTTAAGTAATTTTTTTTTGGATTCCCATATTGAGTGAGTTCATTATCATTTATCGTTTTGGCGCCTAACATGCTGAAAACACTCAAAAGACAGATTTCTGGTAAAGTTATTCAATTTCCTCATATAGGAGGCTTTGCATGGTCTTTAGGGTTTGGTACATAACAGTCCGAAAAAAAAAACCTAAAATCAACTTTTTTGATAATATTCTTTTATCATATAATTGCCCTGAATTTTCCCAGAATTTTGTTCTCTCGGTTCCTATGAAAATTAATGACAAAAAAAAAAATAATAATAATAATTCAATTTTTTTTTTGATTGATTGATTTATTTGTTTCCTAAATAAAGAGTGTTATTTGTGGGTTTTAGTTTTTGGTACTTAAGGAACTTAAAAACACTCATAATACATGTTTCTCGTAATACCCTTTCGTTTCCCAAACATAAGGTTCTTTCTATGTATTTAAGCGTTTTTATATATAACATGATCAAAAACACTCAAAAATACATGTTTTTGGTAATATTATTCTGTTTCTCCATAAAATGTGTTTTGCAGGCGTTTTAGCGTTTTCTTATATAAGGAGCTCAAAAACACTTAAAGGCAAGTTCTTGGTAAAAATTCGTTTTATTCGAATTTAATGTGATTCCCCTGCTTTTTAGTGCTTTATATCCTATCACGCTCAAAAACACTCAAAAGACACTTTTTTTGATAATGTCATTTTTTCCCACATAAATCTTATTTCGCATGCAATTTGGGGTTTTGGTAACTAAGAATGTGAAAAGCTCTCAAAATACACGAATCTAGTAAGGTTGTTCTGTTTCTATATTAAGAGTGTTATTCATGAGTTTCAGCATTTTGGTATCTAAGAAACTTATCCATATATACGAGTTTTTGCGTTTTTTGCCTTATGGTTCTTGTGAAACCATAAAACACTCATTATACACGTTTCTCGTAAAGTCCTTTTGTTTCCCAATATAGAGTACTTTGCATCCATTTTCGCGTTTTTTGTGGTTAACAGGCTCAAAAACACTCAAAATATACCTTTTTGGTAATGTTATTCTATTTCTTTATATTGGTTGGTTTGCTTCCGTTTTAGCGTTTTTCTACGTAAAACACGGAAAAGACACGTTTTCAGTAGTTTTTGTTTTGAATTCCCATATTAAGTGACTTCCATATTATTTATCGTTTTGATGCCTAACATGCTAAAAAAGAAAACACTCAAAAGAGAAGTTTCTGATAAAGTCGTGTAATTTCCCCATATAGGTGGCTTTGGATGCACATTAGGGTTTGGTACATAACAGTCCAAAAAAAAAAGCTAAAATTAACTTTTTTGATAAAGTTCTTTTTTCCACATAATTTCCCTGAATTTTGCCAGACTTTCGGCATCTCAGTACCTATGAATATGAATAACAAAAAAAAAAAATGCTAATTTTTTATTTAATTATTTATTTTATATTTTATCTATAAAGTGTTATTTGTGGCTTTTAGCTTTTTGGTACTTAAGAAACTTAAAAACACTCATAATACACGTTTCTTGCAATGTTTTTTTCGTTTCCCAAACATGTATTTAAGTGTTTTTATAGGTAACATGATCAAAAACACTCAAAATACGTGTTTTTGGTAATGTTATTCTGTTTCTCCATAAAACGTGTTTTGCATGCGTGTTAGCGTTTTTTTTATGTAAGGAGCTCAAAAAATCTTAAAGGGAAGTTCCTGGTAAAAAATGGTTTTATCCCTATGTAATGTCTCATGTAGGTGGCTTTGCATTCACTTTAGAGTTTGGTACATAATATTCCGAAAAAAAAGCTAAAATTAACTTTTTTGACAATATTCTTTTATCACATAATTGCCCAGAATTTTCCCAGAATTTTGGCATCTCGGTACCTATGAAGATGAATAACAAAAAAAAAATACTTTGCATCCATTTTTGCATTTTTTTTTTAGGTAACAAGCTCAAAAACATTCAAAATATACATTTTTGGTAATGTTATTCTATTTCTTCATATTGGTTGGTTTGCATTCTTTTTAGCGTTTTTTCTACGTAAAACACTGAAAAGACACGTTTTCAGTAATTTTGTTTTAGATTCCCATATTGAGTGACTTCCATGTTATTATAGTTTTGGTGCCTAACATACTGAAAAACACTCAAAAGTAAGGTTTCTCGTAAAGTCGTTTAATTTCCTCATGTAGGTGGCTTTGCATTCACTTAAGAGTTTGGTACATAACATTCCGAAAAAAAAGCTCAAATTAACTTTTTTGATGATATTTTTTTTATCACATAATTGCCCAGAATTTTCCCAGAATTTTGGCATCTCGGTATCTACGAGTATGAAGATGATTAACAAAAAAAAAAAAATGCCGTTTTTTTATATATTTATTTATTTTTTTCCTTATGAAGAGTGTTATTTGTGGGTTTTAGTTTTTTGGTTCTTAAGGAACTTAAAAACACTCATAATACACGTTTCTCGTAATGTCCTTTCGTTTCCCAAACATAGGGTTCTTTGCATGTATTTTCGCGTTTTTATAGGCAGCATGATCAAAAACACTCAAAATACATGTTTTTGGTAATGTTATTCTAATTCTCCATAAAGGGTGTTTTGCATTCGTTTTAGCGTTTTGGTATGTAAGGAGCTCAAAAAAACTTAAAGGCAAGTTCTTGGTAAAAGTTTGTTTCATTCCCATGTAATGTTATTGCCCTGCTTTTTAGTGCTTTATTGCCCAACACGCTCAAAAACACCCGAAGTCACTTTTCTGGTAATGTCATTTCTTACCAACATAAAGCTAGTTTTGTATGCAATTTGGGGTTTTGGTAAATAAGAATGTGAAAAACACTCAAAATACACGCATTTCGTAAGGTTGTTATGTTTCTCATTTAAGAGTGTTATTCATGAGTACCAGCGTTTTGGTAACTAAGAAACTTCTCCATATACACGAGTTTTTGCGTTTTTTGCCTTGTGGTTCTTGTGAAACTATAAAACACTCATTATTCACGTTTCTCGTAATGTCCGTTTGTTTCCCAATATAAAGTGCTTTTCATCCTTTTTCGCGTTTTTTGTAGGTAACAAGATTAAAAAAACTCAAAATATACCTTTTTGGTAATATTCTATTTTTTCATATTTGTTGGTTTGCATCCGTTTTAGCGTTTTTCTACCTAAAACACAGAAAAGACACGTTTTCAGTATTTTGCTTTGGATTCTCATATAGAGTGACTTCCATATTATTTATCGTTTTGATGCCTAACAAGCTGAAAATCTCTCAAAAGACAGGTATCTGGTAAAGTCGTTTAATTTGCATGCACTTTAGGGTTTGGTAAATAACAGTCCGAAAAAAAAGCTTAAAGTAACTTTTTTAATAATAATCATTTATCACATAATTGCCCTGAATTTTGCCAGAATTTTGGCATCTCGGTACCTATAAGGATCAATAAAAAAAATTTTAAAAATTCCTATTTTTCTATTTATTTATTTATTTTATTTTTTTTTCTAAATAAAGAGTGTTATTTGTGGGTTTTAGCTTTTTGGTTCTTAAGGAACTTAAAAACACTCATAATACACGTCTCTCTAATATCCTTTCCTTTCCCAAACATAAGGTTCTTTGCATGTATTTAAGCGTTTTTATAGATAACATGATTAAAAAAAACACTCAAAATACCTGTTATTAGTTATGTTATTTTGTTTCTATATAAAGTGTGTTTTGCATGCATTTTAGCGCATATAAGGAGCTAAAAAAACACTTAAAGGCAAGTTCTTGGTAAACGTTGGTTTTATTCCATGTAATGTGATTGCCCAGTTTTTTAGTGCTTTATTGCCTTACACTCTCAAAAACACTCAAAAGACACTTTTCTTGTAATGTCATTTTTTTTTCCCACATAAAGCTATATTCGCATAAAATTTCGTTTTTTTAACTAAGAATGTGAAAAAAAAACACTCAAAATACACACATTTAGTAAGGTTGTTATGTTTTTCAATTAAGAGTGTTATTCATAAGTTTTAGCATTTTGTTATCTAAGAAACTTCTCCATATATACGAGTTTTTGTTTTTTGCCTTGTGGATCTTGTGAAACTATAAAACACTCATTATACACGTTTCTCGTAATGTCCTTTTGTTTCCCAATATAGAGTGACTGGCATGCAAAATACATGTTTTTGGGAATGTTTTTCTGTTTCTCCATAAAGGGTGTTTTGCATGCGTTCTAGTGTTTCAATATGTAAGGAGCTCAAAAACACTTAAAGGCAAGTTCTTGGTAAAATTTGGTTTTATTCCCATGTAATATGATTGCCCTGCTTTTTAGTGCTTTATTGCCTAACACGCTCAAAAACACTCAAAAGACACTCTTCTGGTAATGTCAATTTTTTTTTCCACATAAAGCTAGTTTCGCATGCAATTTGGGGTTTTGGTAACTAAGAATGTGAAAAACACTCAAAATACACGCATTTGCTAAGGTTGTTCTGTATCTCAATTAAGAGTGTTATTCATGAGTTTCAGCGTTTTGGTACCTAAGAATCTCAAAAACAGTCATAATGCACGTTTCTCGTAATGTCGCTCTTTTTTTTCATATAGGGTGCTTTGCATGCATTTTGGCATTTTTTTTTTTCACGTAATAGCTGAAAAACACTGAAAATACACGCTTTTGGTAATAAGAACATAAGAACATAAGAAATAAGTAAATCTGCAAGAAGGCATCAAGCCTACAAGTGGCAGTACTTGTATGAAATATGCCTACCTATGTCCACCTATCATCCCCATCCATAAATGTGTAATTTTCTCTTACTGTTCCCAAATGCCTCAGCACTAACAGCTTGATTACTACGTCCGTTCCAATCATCTACTACTCTATTTGAGAACCAATTCCTTCCTGTCTCCTTTTTGAACATCAAGTTTTCAGGCTTGAACCCGTTTTTCTTGGTCTATCATATTTACAGATTCTAAGAATTTCCCTTATGTTCTTTTTATTATAACCCATATACCACTAAAAGACTTCTATTAGGTCCACTCTTAACCAACGTCTCTTTAAAGAATGTAAATTTAACAGCTTGAATATCGCTTCGTAAGGAATACTACTCATCCCCTGTATCCTTTTAGTCATTTTCCTTTGTACTGATTCTAATAGACCTTTATCCTTCCTGTGATGTGGTGACCAGAACTGGACAGCGTAGTCTTGATGAAGTCTGATCAGCGTCAAATGTAACTTTAATATTACTTCGGGAGTTCTACTTTCAGCACTCCTAAAAATGAATCATAATACACTATTTGCTTTGTTTCTGGCCTCTTTCCATTGCTTTCTTAGACGGAGTTCAGATATAACCTTAAATCTCAAATCTTTTACTTACCCTGAACCTAACAGAACTTGGTTGTTCATTGTGTAACTACTGTGTGGGTTTCTTCTACTTACGCTAAGTGCTTTGCATTTGTTGACATTAAACTGCATTTGCCATCTGTCCGTCCATTCGTTCAACCTATTCAAATCTGCCTGCAAGGCGATGGTATGCGATTCTGACCTAATTAATCTACATATTCTCGTGTCATCCGCAAATTTACTAACAACACTACTAATTCCACTATCCAAGCCATTGACATATATTACAAACAACATCGGCCCTAATACTAATAATCCCTTTGTCACCCCACTAATTACTTGACCCCACTCCGATTTAGAGCCGTTTATTACAACACTCTGTCGCCTGACGCTTAGCCATGACCTTATCCAATCTAAACACCTCATATCTCTCGTGCGCCCTAACATTTCTCAGTAGCCTCTGAAGGGATACCTTGTCAAACGCTTTACTAAAGTCCTGATATAGGATGCCATAACTATCACCATTATCTGCCGCCTTGTAAACCTTACTGTATAAACTTACCAAGTTTCTCATGTAAGACTCCCCATTCTAGAAGCCGTGCTGTCACTGAGTTATCAAGTTATGTTTGTCTAAATGCTCTTAAATATTCTTCGCTATTATTGACTCCATTATTTTACATTCAACAGAAGTTAAGCTGACAGGTTAGACGTTAAAGTTTTATCTCCTTTCTTAAAGGTAGGTACTATATTCGCCTGCCTCCAAATTACCGATACCTCACATGACTAAAGTGATTTCCTAAGGACAGAAACTAACAGATTACTTATAACCTTTTTCCTTTCCTTAAATACTGTGGAATATATTTCATCTGGTCCTGGTGACTTGAACTTTTCAACTTATCTATCTCCTGTTCCACTATCTCTTTTAGTTATGGTAATATCTGTCAGCTTCTCATCCTCTTCTACTCTAAATATCTTCTCACTATTCGGCAAATCCTGCATGTTTTCCTGGGCAAAGACAATTAAAAAATACACGCTCACAATTTTACTAATCTCCTCTCAACAACTAATCAGGTCCCATTCTGCTGTCTTTAAGGAACTATTGTTTCTCTATTCTTCGTCTTATATGCCTCATAAAATCCTTTGAGGTCCATCATCGCTTGGCTGGCTACCTTTAATTCATAACTATTTTTAGCTTTCCTTGTTAAACTCCTGACTTTTCTAATTCATTATATTATGGCCTTAAAACCACTTCCCCTGTCTTTAATCTCATATATAATATACTTCTCCTTCGCCCTATGTAGTGTTTTAACCTCAGTCATCCATTTAAGATCATTCTTCTGCGATCTTTTTCTTCTGTAAGGGATGTTCCCTAACTGTCCTGAATGTAATTTATCAACGAAATATTTATTTCGCTTCGCCATAAAGTGTGTTTTGCATGGGTTTTAGCGTTTCTGTAAATAATAAGCTATAAAACACGTTTTAGTAATGTTGTTTTGTATTCCTTTATAGAGTGCTTTCGATGCTTTTTAGCATTCTGGTGTCTAACACGTTGAAAAAGAAAACCACAAGGCAAAAAACGCAAAAACTCGTGAATATGCTGAAACTCATGAATAACACTCTTAATTGAGAAACAGAGCAACCTTACTAAATGTGTGTCAAAAACACTTAAAGGCAAGTTCTTCGTAAAAGTTGGTTTTATTCCCATGTAATGTGATTGCCCTGCTTTTTAGTGCTTTATTGCCTAACACGCTCAAAAACACTCAAAGACACTTTTCTGATAATGTCATTTTTTTCCCACATAAAGCTAGTTTCGCATGGAATTTGGGGTTTTGGTAACTAAGAATGTAAAAAAACACTCAAAATACACGCATTTAGTAAGGTTGTTCTGTTTCTTGATTAAGAGTGTTATTCATGAATTTCAGTATTTTGGTATCTTAGAAACTTCTCCATACAGTCGAGTTTTTGCGTTTTTTGCCTTGTGATTCTGGTGAAACTATAAAACACTCATTATACACGTTTCTCGTTATGTCCTTTTTTTTCCTTATATAGAGTGCTTTGCATATTTTTTCGCGTTTTTTTTATGTAACAAACTCAAGAACACACAAAATATACTTTTCTGGTAATATTATTCTATTTTTTCATATTGGTTTATTACCATCCGTTTTAGCGTTTTTCTACGTAAATCTTTTAAAACACACGTTTTCAGTAATTTTGTTTTGGATTTCCATATAGAGTGACTTTAATATTATCTATCGTTTTGGTGCCTAACATGCGTAAAAACACTCAAAAGACAGGTTTCTTGTAAAGACGTTAAATTTTCTAAAACAGGTGGCTTTGCATACACTTTATGGTTTGGTACATAACTCCAAAAAAAAGGTAAAATTAACTTTTTCGATAATGTTCTTTTTTCCACATATTTTCCCTGAATTTTGGCAGAATTTTGGCATCTCTGTACCTATGAACATGAATAACAAAAAAAGTAAAAATGCCATTTTTTTATTTATTTAATTTTTTTCTCTATAAAGAGTGTTATTTGTAGGTTTTAACGTTTTGGTACTCAAGGAACTTAAAAAACATTCATAATACACATTTCTCGTAATGTCCATTCGTTTCCCAAATATAGGGATCTTTGCATGTATTTAAGCGTTTTTTATAGATAACATGATAAAAAACACTCAAAAACACTTGCTTTTGGTAATGTTATTCTGTTTCTCCATAAAGGAGTGTTTTGCATGCGTTTTAGCGATTTGGTATGTAAGGAGCTGAAAAACACTTCAAGGCAAGTTCTTGGTAAAAGTTGGTTTTATTCCAATGTAATATGATTGCCCTGCTTTTTAGTGCTTTATTGCCTAACACGCTCAAAAACACTCAAAAGACACTTCTGGTAATGTCATTTTTTTTCCCACATTAAGCTAGTTTCGCATGTTGTTTAAGGTTTTGCTAAGAATGTGAAAAAACACTCAAAATACACGCATTTATTAATGTTGTTCTGGTTCTGAATTAAGATTGTTATTCATAAGTTTCAGCATTTTGGTGTCTAAGAAACTTCTTTATATACACGAGTTTATGGGCTTTTTTTTATGTTTATGGTTCTTTTGCCCGAAAATAATAAGACACTCATTATAGACGTTTCTCGTAATGTCCTTTTCTTTCCCAATAGGGAGTGCTTTGCATTCATTTTCGCGTTTTTTCTATGTAACAAGCTCAAAAACACTCAAAATATACCTTTTTGGTAATGTTATTCTATTTCTTCATATTGGTTGGTTTGCATCCGTTTTAGCGTTTTTCTACGTAAAACACCGAAAAAACACGTTTTCAGTAATTTTGTTTTCGATTCCCAAAGAATATTGCCAGAATTTCTGCATATTAGTACCTATGAAGATTAATAAAAAAAAAATATATATTTTATTTATTTTTTTTCTCTATAAAGAGTTTTATTTGTGGGTTTTAGCTTTTTTGGTACTTAAGGGACTTAAAAACACTCATAAAACACGTTTCTCGTAGTGTCCTTTCGATTCCCAAACATAAGGTTCTTTGCATGTATTTAAGCGTTTTTATAAATAACATGATCAAAAACACTCAAAATACATGTTTTTGGTAATGTTACTCTGTTTGTCCATAAAAGAGTGTTTTTGCATGCGTTTTAGCGTTTTGGTATGTAAGGAGTAAAAAAAAAAACATTAAAGGCAAGTTCTTCGTCAAAGTTGGTTTTATTCCCATTGTTCTGCTTTTTAGTGCTTTGTTGCACGCTCAAAAACACTCAAAAGACACTTTTCTGGTAATATCTATTTTTTTGCGTTTTTTGCCTTGTGGTTCGTGTGAAACTATAAAACACTCATTGTACACGTTTCTCGTAATGTTCTTTTGTTTCCCAGTATTGAGTGCTTTCCATCCATTTTCGCATTTTTTCTAGGTAACAAGCTGAAAAACAATCAAAATATATCTTTTTGGTAATGTTATTCTATTTCTTCATAATGGTTGGTTTGCATCCGTTTTAGCGTTTTTCTTCGTAAATCACTGAAAAGACACGTTTTTAGTAATTTTGTTTTGGATACCCATACAGAGTGATTTTCATATTATTTATTGTTTTAGTGCCTAACATACTGAAAAACAGGCAAAAGACAGGTTTCAGGTAAAGTCGTTTAATTTCCCCATATAGGTAGCTCTACATGCACTTTAGGGTTTGATACATAACGGTCTGAAAAAAAAGATAAAATTAACTTTTTTTATTTTCTTTTTTTTCACATAATTTTTCTGAATTTTGCCGGAATTTTGGCATCTCGATACCTATGAAGATCAATAACAAAAAAAAAATGCTATTTTTTTCATTTATTTATTTTTTTTCTCTATAAAGAGTGTTATTTGTGGGTTTAAGCTTTTTGGTACTTAAGGAACGTAAAAACACTCATAATACTCGTTTCTCGTAATATCCTTTTGTTTCCTAAAGATAAGGTTCTTTACATGTATTTAAGCGTTTTTATAGGTAACATGATAAAAAAAAAACACTCAAAATATACCTTTTTGTTAATGTTATTCTATTTCTTCATATTAGTTTGTTTCCATCCGTTTTAGCGTTTTTCTACGTAAAACACAGAAAAGACACGTTTTCAGTAATTTTGTTTTGGATTCCCATATAGAGTGATTTCCATGTTATTTATCGTTTTGATGCCTAACATGCTGAAAAACACTCAAAAGACAGGTTTCTTGTAAAGACGTTTAATTTCCCAATATAGGTGGCTTTGCATACACTTTAGGGTTTGGTACATAACAGTCCGAATAAAAGCTAAAATTAACTTCTTTCATAATATTCTTTTTTCACGTAATTTTCCTGAATTTTGCCAGAATTTTGGCATTTCGTTGCCTATGAAGATCAATAAAAAAAATATTATTTTTTTATTTATTTTTATTTATTTATTTTTTTCTGTATAAAGAGTGTTGTTTGTGGGTTTTAGCTTTTTGTACTTAAGGAACTTATAAACACTCATAATACACATTCCTCGTAATGTCCTTTCATTCCCAAACATAGGGTTCTTTGCATGTATTTAAGCGTTTTTATTGGTAACAAGCTCAAAAACACTCAAAATACATGTTTTTGATAATGTTATTCTGTTTTTCCATACAGGGTGTTTTGCTTGGGTTTTAGCGTTTTAGTATGTAAGGAGCTCAAAAAAAAATTAAAGGCAAGTTCTTGGTAAAATTTGGTTACATTCCCATGTAATGTGATTGCCCTGCTTTTTAATGCTTTATTGCGTAACACGCTGAAAAAACACTAAAAAGACACTTTTCTAGTAATTTCATTTTTTTTCCACAGTTTCGCATATAATTTGGGATTGGACCACTAAGAATGTGAAAAAACACTCAAAATATACTCATTTCAAAAAAAATTTTCTGATTCTCAATTAAGAGTGTTATTCATGAGTTTCAGCATTTTGGTATCTAAGAAACTTCTCCATATATACGAGTTTTGCGTTTTTTGCCTTATGGTTCTTGAAAACTATTAATACATTCATTATAGAATTTTCTTGTAATATCCTTTTATATCCCAATATAGACTGCTTTGCATTCATTTTTGCGTTTTTTGTAGGTGACTAGCTCAAAAACACTAAACTTTTTTGTAATATTATTCTATTTCTTCATATTGGTTGGTTTGCATCCGTTTTAGCGTTCTACGCTAAAACTGAAAAGACACGTTTTCAGTAATAGTGTTGAAATTACTGAAAATACCCAAAGACACGTTTCTTGTAAAGTCATGTAATTTCCCCATATAGGTGGCGTTGCATGCATTTCCGTGTTTCGTACATAACTCCGGAAAAAACTAAAATTTTTTTTTTTTATGTTTTTTTTCACATAATTTCTCTGAATTTTCTCAGAATTTTGGCATCTCGTTACCTATGAAGATGAATAACAAAAAAAAAATCTTTTTTTTTTTTTTCTATAAAGAGTGTTATTTGTGGGTTTTAGATTTTTGGTACTTAAGGAACTTAAAAATACTCATAATACACGATTTTCGTAATGTCCTTTCGTTTCACAAACATGGGGTTCTTTGCATGTATTTAAGCGATTTTATAGGTAATATGATCAAAAACAATCAAAATACATGTTCTTGGTAATGTTATTCTGTTTTTCCATAAAGGTTGTTTTTCATGCGTTTAGCGTTTTGGTATGTAAGGAGTTAAAAAACACTTAAAGGCAAGTTCTTCGTAAAATTTGGTTTTATTCCAATGTAATGTGATTGTTCTGCTTTTTAGTGTTTTGTTGCATATAACGCTCAAAAACACTCAAAAGTCACTTTTCTGGTAATGTCATTTTTTTCCCACATAAAGCTAGTTTCGCATGTAATTTGGGAAAAACACTCAAAATACACACATTTGGTAAGGCAGTTCTGTTTTTCAATTAAAAGTGTTATTCATGAGTTTGAGCGTTTTGGTATGTAAGAAACTTCTCTATATACACGAGTTTTTGCGTTTTTTGCCTTGTGGTTCTTGTGAAACTATAAAACACTCATTATACACGTTTCTCGTAATGTCCTTTTGCTTCCCAATGTAGAGTGCTTTCCATCCATTTGCGCGTTTTTTGTAAGTAAAAAGCTTAAAAACACTTTTTGGTAATGTTATTATATTTCTTCATATTTGTTGGGTTGCATCCGTTTTAGCGTTTTTCTACGTAAAACACTGAAAAGACACGTTTTCAGTAATTTCGTTTTGGATTCACATATTGACTGACTTCCATATTATTTATCGTTTTGGTGCCTAACATGCTGAAAAACACTGAAAAGACAGGTTTCTGGTAAAGTCGTTGAACTTCCTTATATAGGTGGCATGCACTTTAGAGTTTCTTGGTACCTATGAAAATCAATAAAAAAAAAGTTATTTTTTCTATTTATTTATTGTTTTTCTCTATAAAGAGTGTTATTTGTGGGTTTTAACGTTTTGTTACTTAAGGAACTTAAAAACGGTCCTAATACACGTTTCTCGTGATGTCCTTTCGTTTCCCAAACATAGGGTTCTTTGCATGTATTTAAGCGTTTTTATAGGTAACATGATCAAAAGCACTTAAAACACATGTTTTTAATAATGTTATTCTGCTTCTCCATAAAGGAGTTTTTTGCCTGCGTTTTAGCGTTTTGGTTTGTAAGGAGGTCAAAAACACTTCAAGGCAAGTTCTTGGAAAAAGTTGGTTTTATTCTCATGTAATGTGATTACTCTTCTGGTAACGTCATTTTTTTTCCAACATAATTTCGCGTGCTATTTGGGGTTTTGCTAAGTAAGAATGTGAAAAACACTCAAAATACACGTATTTGGTAAGGTTGTTCTGTTTCTCAATTAATATTGTTATTCATCAGTTTCAAGATTTTGGTATCTAAAAAACTTCTTTATATACACGAATTTTTGCGTTTTTTGCGTTGTAGTTTTTGTGAACCACAAGTTCTTTTGCTTAAAGATAATAAGACACTCATTATACACGTTTCTCATAATGTCCTTTTGTTTCCCAATAGGGAGTGCTTTGCATCCATTTTCGCGTTTTTTGTAGGTAACAAGCTCAAAAACACTCAAAATGTACCTTTTTGGTAATGTTACTTTATTTCTTCTTATTGGTTGGTTTGCATCCGTTTTAGCGTTTTTCTACGTAAAACACCGAAAAGACATGTTTTCAGTAATTTTGTTTTAGAAAAAATACTGTTCTTTGCATGTATTTAAACGTTTTTATTGGTAACATGATCAAAAACACTCAAAATACATGTTTTTGGTAAAGTTATTCTTTTGGTGCCTAACAAGCTAAAAAAAAAAAAAACACTCAAAACAGATTTCTGGTAAGGTCGTTTAATTTCCTCATATAGGAGGCTTTGCATGCACTTTAGGGTTTCGTACATAACAGTCCAAAAAAAAAAAAAGCTGAAATTAACTTTTTTGATAATATTCTTTTATCATATGATTGCCCTGAATTTTCCTAGAATTTTTGCTTCTCGGTACCTATGAAGATGAATAACAAAAAAAAAATAAATCCTATTTTTTTTATTTTTTATTTTTTTATTTTCTAAATAAATAGTGTTATTTGTGGGTTTTAGCATTTTGGTACTTAAGGAACTTAAAAAACACTCATAAAACACGTTTCTCATAACGTCCTTTTGTTTCCCAAACATAATGTTCTTTGCATGTATTTAAGCGTTTTTAAAGATAACATGATCAAAAAACCTCAAAATACATGTTTTTGGTAATTATTCTGTTTCTCCATAAAGTTTGTTTTGCATGCGTTTTAGCGGTTTGGTATATAAAAAGCTGAAAAACACTTAAAGGCAAGTTTTTGGTATAAATTGGTGTTATTCCAATGTAATATGATTGCCCTGCTTTTTAGTGCTTTATTGCCTATTACGCTCAAAAACACTCAAAAGACATTTTTCTGGTAAAATCTTTTTTTTTCCCACAAATCTATTTTCGCATGCAATTTGGGGTTTTGGTAACTAAAAATGTGAAAAGCACTCAAAATACACGCATTTACTAAGGTTGTTCTGTTTGTTAATTAAAAGTGTTATTCATGAGTTTCAGCATTTTGGTATCTAGGAACCTTTTCCATAAACACGAATATTTGTGTTTTTTGCCTTTTGGTTCTTTTGAACTATAAAAAACTCATTATACACTTTTCTTACAAAGTCCTTTCGTTTACAAGCTTTCGTAACAAGCTCAAAAACACTCAAAATATACATTTTTGGTAATGTTTTTATATTTCTTGATGTTGGTTGGTTTACATCCGTTTTAGCGTTTTCCTACGTAAAACACAGAAAAAACACGTTTTCAGCAACTTTGTTTTGGATTCTCATATAGAGTGAGTTCCTTATTATTTATCGTTTTGGTGCCTAACATGCTGAAAAACACTCAAAAAACAGATTTCTGGTAAGGTCGTTTAATTTTCTTATATAGGAGTCTTTGGATGCACTTTAGGGTTTGGTACATAAGAGTCCGAAAAAAAAGCTAAAATTAACTTTTATGATAATTTTCTTTAATCATGTAATAGCCCTGAATTTTCCCAGAATTTTGGCATCTCGGTACCTATGAAGATGAATAACAAAAAAATAAAAATCCTATTTTTTTTATTTTCTTACTTTTTTTTCTAAATAAAGAATGTTATTTGTGGGTTTTAGCGTTCTAGTATATAAGGAACTTAAAAACACTTATAATAAACATTTCTCGTAATGTCCTTTCGTTTAGCGAACATAAGGTTCTTTGCATGTATTTAAGCGTTTTTAGAGATAACAAGATCAAAAACACTCAAAATATATGTTTTTGGTAATTTTATTCTGTTTCTCCATAAAAGGTGTTTTGCATGCGTTTTAGCGTTTTGGTATGTAATGAGCTCAAAAACACTTAAAGGCAAGTTCTTGGTAAAAGTTGTTTTTATTCCCATGTAATGTGATTGCCTACTTTTTATTGCTTTATTGCCTAACACGCTCAAAACACTCAAAAGACACATTTCTGGTAATATCATTTTTTTCCCACATAAAGCTAGTTTTGCATGGAATTTGGGAATTTGGTAACTAAGAATGTGAAAAAAAACTCAAAACACAGGCATTAATAAGGTTTTTCTATTTCTTAATTAAAAGTGTTATTCATGAGTTTCAGCATTTTGGTAGGTAAGAAACTTTTCTAATACACACATTTGGTAAAGTATTTCTGTTTAAAAATTAAAAGTGTTATTCATGAGTTTCATCTTTTTGGTATGTAAAAAACTTCTTTACTTACACGAGTTTTTGAGTTTTTTTTACCTTGTGGTACTTGTCAAACTATAGAACACTCATACACGTTTCTCGTAATGTCCTTTTCTTTGCCAATATAAAGTGCTTTCCATCCATTTTTTGCATTTTTTGTAGGTAACAAGCTCAAAAACACATCAAAATATATCTTTTTGGTAATATTATTCTATTTCTTCATATTGGTTGGTTTACATCCGTTTTAGCGTTTTTTTAAGTAAATCTCTGAAAAGACACGTTTTCAGTAATATTGGTGAAATTGCTGAAAAATACTCAAAAGACAGGTTTCTGGTAAAGTCGTGTAATTTCCCCATATAGGTGGATTTGCATGCACATCAAGGTTTGTACATAACTCCAGAAAAAAAGCTAAAATTATTTTTTATAACGATTTTTTTTTTACAAAATTTCCATGAATTTTCCCAGAATTATGGCATCTCGGTACCTATGAAGATGAATAACAAAAAAAAAGTTTTTTTTTCTCTCTATAAAGAGTGTTATTTGTGAGTTTTAGCTTTTTGGTACTTAAGGAACTTATAAACACTCATAATACACGATTTTCGTAATGTCCTTCTGTTATAGAAACATAGGGTCCTTTACATGTATTTAAGCGTTATTATGATCAAAAACACTCAAAATACATGTTTTTGGTAATGTTATTCTGTTTCTCCATAAAGGGTGTTCTGCATGCCTTTTAGCAATTTGGTATGTAAGGAGTTAAAAAACACTTAAAGGCAAGTTCTTCGTAAAAGTTGGTTTTATTCCCATGTAATGTGATTGTTCTGCTTTTTAGTGCTTTGTTCCATATCACGCTCAAAAACACTAAAAAGACACTTTTTTGGTAATGTCATTTTGTTTTTCCTACATGAAGGTAGTTTCGCATGTAATTTGTGATTTTCGTAACTAAGAATGTGAAAAACACTCAAAATACACACATTTGGTAAGCTAGTTCAGTTTCTCAATTAAAAGTGTGATTCATGCATTTCAGCATTTTGGTATGTAAGAAACTTCTCTATATACACGAATTTTTGCGTTTTTTGCCTTGTGGATCGTGTGAAACTATAAAACACTCATTATACACGTTTTTCGTAATGTTGTTTTCTCTCCCAATATAGAGTGCTTTCCATCCATTTTCGCATTTTTTGTAGGTAACAAGCTGAAAAACACTCAAAATATATCTTTTTGGTAATATTATTCTATTTCTTTATATTGATTGGCTTGCATCCGTTTTAGCGTTTTTCTTCGTAAAAGACACGTTTTCAGTAATATTGTTGAAATTGCTGAAAAACACTCAAAAGACAGATATCTGGTAAAGTCGTGTAATTTCCCCATATAGGTGGCTTTGTATGCACTTCTGGGTTTGTTACATAATTCCGGAAAAAAGCTAAAAAAAATTTTTTATAATGTTTTTTTTACATAATTTCCCTGAAATTTGCCTGAATGTTGGCATCTTCACACCTATGTAGATGAATAACAAAAAAAAAATCTATTTTTTTAGTTATTTATTTTTTCTCTATTTGTGGGTTTTAGTTTTTTGTACTTAAGGAACTTAAAAACAATCATAATACACGATTTTCGTAATGTCCTTTCGTTTCACAGACATAGGGTTCTTTGCATGTATTTAAGCGTTTTTATATGTAACATGATCAAAAACAATCAAAATACATGTTTTTGGTAATGTTATTCTGTTTCTCCATAAAAGGTGTTTCGCATGCGTTTTAGCGTTTTGGTATGTAAGGAGTCAAAAACACTTAAAGGCATGTTCTTCGTAAAAGTTGGTTTCATTCCTATATAATGTGATTATTCTGCTTTTTAGTGCTTTGTTGCATATCACGCTCAAAAACACTCAAAAGACACTTTTCTGATAATGTCATTTTTTTCCCACATAAAGCTAGTTTCGCATGTAATTTGGGATTTTCGTAACTAAGAATGTGAAAAACACTCAAAATACACACATTTGGTAAGGTAGTTCTGTTTCTCAATAAAAAGTGTTATTCATGAGTTTTAGCATTTTGGTATGTCTTGAGGTTCTTGTGAAACTATAAAACAATCATTATACACGTTTCTCTAAATGTCCTTTTTTCTTCCCAATATAGAGTGCTTTTACATCCATTTTCGCGTTTTTTTTTGTAGGTAAAAAGCTCAAAAACACGTTTTGGTAATGTTATTCTATTTCTTCATATTCGTTGCTTTGCATCCGTTTTAGCGTTTTTTCTACGTAAAACACTGAAAAGACACGTTTTCAGTAATTTTGTTTTGGATTCACATATTGACTGACTTCCATATTATTTATCAGTTTGGTGTCTAACATGCTGAAAAACACTAAAAAGACAGGTTTCTGGTAAAGTCGTTTAATTTCCCCATATAGGTGGCTTTGCATGCACTTTAGGGTTTGGTAAATAACAATCCGAAAAAAAGCTATAATTAACTTTTTTGATAATGTTCTTTTTTCCACAAATTCCCTGAATTTTGGCAGAATTTTTTTCATTTATTTATTTATTTTTTTCTCTTTAAAGTGTTATTTGCGGGTATTAATGTTTTGGTACTTAAGGAACTTAAAAACAGTCATAATACACGTTTTCCGTAATGTCCTTTCGTTTCCCAAAGATAGGGTTCTTTGCATGTATTTAAGCGGTAACATGATCAAAAACACTTAAAACACATGTTTTTTGTAATGTTTCTTCTGCTTCTCCATAAAGGAGTGTTTTACATGCGTTTTAGCGTTTTGGTATGTAAGGAGCTCAAAAACACAATGGCAAGTTCTTGGTCAAAGTTGGTTTTATTCTCATGTAATGTGATTGCCCTGCTTTCTAGTGCTTTAATGCCTAACACGCTCAAAAACACTCAAAATACACTTCTGGTAATGTCATTTTTTTTTCCACATAAAGCTAGTTTCGCATGCTACTTGGGATTTTTCTAACTAAGAATGAGAAAAACACTGAAAATACACGCTTTTGGTAAGATTGTTCTGTTTCTCAATTAAGATTGTTATTCATGGGTTTCAGCATTTTGGTATCTAAGAAACTTCTTTATATACACGAGTTTTTGCGCTTTTTGCCTTGTGGTTCTTGTGAACCACAAGTTCTTTTGCTCGAAAATAATAAGACACTCTTTATACACGTTTCTCGTAATGTCCTTTTGTTTCCCAATAGGGAGTGCTTTGCATGCATTTTCACCTTTTTTGTAGGTAATGTTATTCTATATATATATATATTTTTTCATATTGGTTGGTTTGCATCCGTTTTAGCGTTTTTCTACGTAAAACACCGAAAAGACACGTTTTCAGTAATTTTTTTTTGGATTCCTATATAGAGTGACTTCCATGTTATTTATCGTTTTGGTGCCTAACATGCGGAAAAACACTCATAAGAAAGTTTTCTGGCAAAGACGTTTGATTTCCCTATATAGGTGGTTTTGCATGCACTTTAGGGTTTGCTACATAACAGTCGAGAAAAAAAAAGCTAAAATTAACTTTTTTGATAATGTTCTTATTTCAGAAAAATTCATGAATTTTGCTCGAATTTTGGCACCTCGGTACCTGTGAAGATGAATAAGAAAGAAAAAAAAATATCGTATTTTTTTATTTATTTATTTTATTTTTTTCTCAATAGAGAGTTATTTGTGGCTTTTAGCTTTCTGGTACTTAATGAATTTAAAAATACTCATAATACACGTTTCTCGTAATGTCCTTTCGTTTCCCACAAATAGGGTTCTTAGCATGTATTTAAGCGTTTTATTGGTAACATGATAAAAAACACTCAAAATACATGTTTTTGGTAATGTTATTCTGTTTCTCCATAAAGTGTGTTTTGCATGCGTTTTAGCGTTTTGGTATATAAGTAGCTCAAAAACACTTAAAGGCAAGTTCTTGGTAAACATTGGTTTTATTCCCATGTAATGTGATTACCCTTCTTTTTAGTGCTTTACTTCCTATCACGCTCAAAAACACTCAATAGACACTTTTCTGAAAATGTCGTTTTTATTTTTTACCACATAAAGCTGGTTTCGCAATCAATTTGGGTTTTGGGTAACTAAGAATGTGAAAAGCACTCAAAATCCACGCATTTAGTAAGGTTGTTCTGTTTCTCAATTAAGAGTGTTATTCATGAGTTTCAGCATTTTGGTATCTAGAAAACTAGCTAGTTTCGCATGTAATTTGGGATTTTCGTAACTAACAATGTGAAAACACTCAAAATACACACATTTTGTACGGTAATTCTGTTTCTCAATTAAAAGTGTTATTCATGAGTTTCATCATTTTGGTATCTAAGAAACTTCTCTAGGTACACAAGTTTTTGCGTTTTTTGCCTTTTGGTTCTTGTGGAACTATAAAACACTCATTATACACGTTTCTCAGAATGTCCTTTTGTTTTGCAATACTTTGCACCCATTCTAGCATTTTTTTTTTTAGGTAACAAGCTCAAAAACATTCAAAATATACATTTTTGGTAATGTTATTCTATTTCTTCATATTGGTTGGTTTGCATCCTTTGTAGCGTTTTTCTACGTAAAACACTGTTTTAGATTCCCATATTGAGTAACTTTCATGTTATTATCGTTTTGGTGCCTAACATACTGAAAAAACACTCAAAAGTAAGGTTTCTCGTAAAGTCGTTAAATTTCCTCATGTAGGTGGCTTTGCATTCACTTAAGAGTTTGGTACATAACATTCCGAAAAAAAAAAAGCTAAAATTAACTTTTTTGATATTTTTTTATCTCATAATTGCCCAGAATTTTCCCAGAATTTTGGCATCTCTGTACCTATGAAGATGAATAACAAAAAATAAATAAAAAATTGCCGTTTTTTTATATATTTATTATTTTTTTCTTTATAAAGAGTGTTATTTGTGGGTTTTAGTTTTTTGGTTCTTAAAGAACTTAAAAACACTCATAATACACGTTTCTCGTAATGTCCTTTCGTTTCCCAAACATACGGTTTTTTGCATGTATTTTCGCGTTTTTATAGGTAGCATGATCAAAAACACTCAAAATACATGTTTTTGGTAATGTTATTCTAATTCTCCATAAAGGGTGTTTTGCATTCGTTTTAGCGTTTTGGTATGTAAGGAGCTCAAAAAAAAATTAAAGGCAAGTTCTTGGTAAAAGTTGGTTTCATTCCCATGTAATGTTATTGCCCTGCTTTTTAGTGCTTTATTGCCTAACACGCTCAAAAACACCCAGAGTCACTTTTCTGGTAATGTCATTTCTTACCAACATAAAGCTAGTTTTGCATGCAATTTGGGGTTTTGGTAAATATGAATGTGAAAAACACTTAAAATACACGCATTTCGTAAGGTTGTTATGTTTTTCATTTAAGAGTGTTATTCACGAGTACCACCGTTTTGGTAACTAAGAAACTTCTCCATATACACGAGTTTTTGCGTTTTTTGCCTTGTGGTTCTTGTGAAACTATAAAACACTCATTATTCACGTTTCTCGTAATGTCCTTTTGTTTCACAATATAGAGTGCTTTGCATCCTTTTTCGCGTTTCTTGTAGGTAACAAGATTAAAAACACTCAAAATATACCATTTTGGTAATATTCTATTTCTTCATATTTGTTGGTTTGCATCCGTTTTAGCGTTTTTCTACCTAAAACACAGAAAAGACACGTTTTCAGTATTTTGTTTTGGATTCTCATATAGAGTGACTTCCATATTATTTATCGTTTTGATGACTAACAAGCTGAAAATCACTTAAAAGACAGGTTTCTGGTAAAGTCGTTTCATTTCCTCATATAGGTGGTGGCTTTGCACTTTAGGGTTTGGTAAATAACAGTCCGAAAAAAAGCTAAAATTAACTTTTTTGATAATGATCTTTTATCACATAATTGCCCTGAATTTTGCCAGAATTTTGGCATCTCGGTACCTATGAAGATGAATAAAAAAAATACAAAAAAATCCTGTTTTTTTATTTATTTTATTTTATTTTTTCATTTTATTATTTTATTTTATTTTATTTTTATTTTTCCAAATAAAGAGTGTTACTTGTGGGGTTTAGCTTTTTGGTTCTTAAGGAACTTGAAAACACTGATAATACACGTTTCTCGTAATATCTTTTCCTTTCCCAAACATAAGGTTCTTTGCATGTATTTAAGTGTTTTTTATAGATAACATGATTAAAAAACACTCAAAATACGTGTTGTTGGTTATGTTATTTTGTTTCTATATAAAGTGTGTTTTGCATTCGTTTTAGCGCATATAAAGAGCTGAAAAACACTTAAAGGCAAGTTCTTAGTAAACGTTGGTTTTATTCCATGTAATGTGATTGCCCTGCTTATTAGTGCTTTATTGCCTAACACTTTCAAAAACACTCAAAAGACACTTTTCTAGTAATGTCATTTTTTTCCCACATAAAGCTATATTCGCATGAAATTTCGTTTTTTTTTTTAACTAAGAATGTGAAATAACACTCAAAATACACGCATTTAGTAAGGTTGTTCTGTTTTTCAATTAAGAGTTTTATTCATGAGTTTCAACATTTTGGTATCTAAGAAACTTCTCCATATATACGAGTTTTTGTGTTTTTTGCCTTGTGGATCTTGTGAAACTATAAAACACACATTATACACGTTTCTCGTAATGTCCTTTTGTTTCCCAATATAGAGTGACTGGCATGCATTTTCGCGTTTTTTGTAGGTAACAAGTTCAAAAACACTCAAAATATACGTTTTTGGTAATGTTTTTCTATTTCTTCGTATTGGTTGGTTTGCATCCGTTTTAGCGTTTTTCTACGTAAAACACTGAGAAGACATGTTTTCAGTAATTTTGTTTTAGATTCCCATATTGAGTGACTTCAATGATATTTATCGTTTTGGTGCTTAACATGCTAAAAAACACTCAAAAGACAGGTTTCTTGTAAAGTCGTTTAATTTCCATATATACTCGTAGGTGGCTTTGCATGCACTTTAGGGTTTGGTACATAACAGTCCGAAAAAAATCTAAAATTAACTTTTTTGATAATGTTCTTTTTTCCATATAATTTCCCTGAATTTTGCCAGAATTTTGGCATCGTGGTACTTATGAAGATGAATAACAAAAAAAAAATTGCTAATTTTTCATTTTTTTTCTATAAAGAGTGTTATTTGTGGGTTTTAGCTTTTTGGTACTTAAGAAACTTAAAAACACTCATAATACACATTTTTCTCATAATGTCCTTTCGTTTCCCAAATATAGGGTTCTTTGTATGTATTTAAGCGTTTTTATAGGTAACATGATCAAAAACACTCAAAATACATGTTTTTGGTAATATTTTTCTGTTTCTCCATAAAGGGTGATTTGCATGCATTTTAGCGTTTCAATATGTAAGGAGCTCAAAAACACTTAAAGGCAAGTTCTTGGTAAAATTTGGTTTTATTCTCATGTAATGTGATTGCCCTGCTTTTTAGGCGTTATTGCCTAACACGCTCAAAAAACACTCAGAATACACTCTTCTGGTAATGTCTTTTTTTTTTCCACATAAAGCTAGTTCCGCATGGAATATGGGATTTTGGTAACTAAGAATGTGAAAAACACTCAAAATACACGTATTTGGTAAGGTTGTTATGTATCTCAATTAAGAGTGTTATTCATGAGTTTCAGCGTTTTGGTACCTAAGAATCTCAAAAACACTCATAATGCACGTTTCTCGTAATGTCGCTCTTTTTCTTCATATAGGGTGCTTTGCATGCATTTTGGCATTTTTTTTCACGTAATAGCTGAAAAACACTGAAAATACACGCTTTTGGTAATAAGAACATAAGAACATAAGAAATAAGTAAATCTGGAAGAAGGCATCAGGCCTACAAGTGGCAGTACTTGTATGAAATATGCCTACCTATTTACACCTATCATCCCCATTCATAAATGTGTAATTTTCTCTTACTGTTCCCAAATGCCTCAGCACTAACAGCTTGATTACTACTACGTCCGTTCCAATCATCTACTACTCTATTTGAGAACCAATTCCTTCCTGTTTCCTTTTTGAACATCAAGTTTTCAGGCTTGAACCCGTTTTTCTTGTTCTATCATATTTACAGATTCTAAGAATTTTCCTTATGTTCCCTTTATTATAACCCATATACCACTAAAAAACTTCTATTAGGTCCACTCTTAACCTACGTCTCTTTAAAGAATGTAAATTTAACAGCTTGAATATCGCTTCGTAAGGAATACTCCTCATCCCCTGTATCCTTTTAGTCATTTTCCTTTGTACTGATTCTAATAGACCTTTATTCTTCCTGTGATGTGGTGACCAGAATTCGACAGCGTAGTCTAGATGAAGTCTGATCAGCGCCAAATGTAACTTTGATATTACTTCGGGAGTTCTACTTTTAGCACTCCTGAAAATGAATCATAATACACTATTTGCTTTGTTTCTGGCCTCTTTCCATTGCTTTCTTAGACGGAGTTCAGATATAACCTTAAATCTCAAATCTTTTACTTACCCTGAACCTACCAGAACTTGGTTGTTCATTGTGTAACTACTGTGTGGGTTTCTTCTACTTACGCTAAGTGCTTTGCATTTGTTGACATTAAACTGCATTTGCCATCTGTCCGTCCATTCGTTCAACCTATTCAAATCTGCCTGCAAGGCGATGGTATGCGATTCTGACCTAATTAATCTACATATTCTCGTGTCATCCGCAAATTTACTAACAACATTACTAATTCCACTATCCAAGCCATTGACATAATTATATTACAAACAACATCGGCCCTAATACTAATAATCCCTTTGTCACCCCACTAATTACTTGACCCCACTCCAATTTAGAGCCGTTTATTACAACACTCTGTCGCCTGACGCTTAGCCATGACCTTATCCAATCTAAACACCTCTTCTCTCGTGCGCCCTAACATTTCTCAGTAGCCTCTGATGGGGTACCTTGTCAAACGCTTTACTAAAGTCCTGATATAGGATGCCATAACTATCACCATTATCTGCTGCCTTGTAAACCTTACTGTATAAACTTACTAAGTTTCTCAGGTAAGACTCCCCATTCCAGAAGCCGTGCTGTAACTGAGTTATCAAGTTATGTTTATCTAAATGCTCTTAAATGTTCTTCGCTATTATTGACTCCATTATTTTACATTCAACAGAAGTTAAGCTGACAGGTTAGACGTTAAAGTTTAATCTCCTTTCTTAAAGGTAGGTACTATATTCGCCTGCCTCCAAATTACTGATACCTCACATGACTAAAGTGATTTCCTAAGGACAGAAACTAACAGATTACTTATAACCTTTTTCCTTTCCTTAAATACTGTGGAATATATTTCATCTGGTCCTGGTGACTTGAACTTTTCAACTTATCTATCTCCTGTTCCACTATCTCTTTTAGTCATGGTAATATCTTTCAGCTTCTCATGCTCTTCTACTCTAAATATCTTCTCACTATTCGGCAAATCCTGCATGCTTTCCTGGGCAAAGACAATTAAAAAATACTCGCTCACAATTTTACTAATCTCCTCTCAACAACTAATCAGGTCCCATTCTGCTGTCTTTAAGGAACTATTGTTTCTCTATTCTTCGTCTTATATGCCTGATAAAATCCCTTGAGGTCCATCATCGCTTGGCTGGCTACCTTTAATTCATAACTATTTTTAGCTTTCCTTGTTAAACTCCTGACTTTTCTAATTCATTATATTATGGCCTTAAAACCACTTCCCCTGTCTTTAATCTCATATATACTTCTCCTTCGCCCTATGTAGTGTTTTAGCCTCAGTCATCCATTTAGGATCATTCTTCTGCGATCTTTTTCTTCTGTAAGGGATGTTCCCTAACTTTCCTGAATGTAATTTATCAACGAAATATTTATTTCGCTTCTCCATAAAGGGAGTTTTGCTTGGGTTTTAGCGTTTCTGTACATAAGAACCTATAAAACACGTTTTTAGTAATGTTGTTTTGTATTCCTTTATAGAGTGCTTTCCATGCTTTTTAGCGTTCTGGTGTCTAACACGTTGAAAAACACTCAAAAGGCACGTTGATGATAATGTCGTTTCGTTTCCCGATAAAGGGGGCTTCCAATGCATTTTATCTTTTGGTACTTAACAATATGAGAAAGAGTTTAAGTAAAAGTTTTCGGTAGAGTTTTTTTTCCATATAAAGTGCTAATCATATGTTTTTGAGTCTTGGTACCTAAAAAGCTCAAAATCTCTCATAAAACACTTTTCTCGTAATGTCCTTTGTTTTCTCCATGTAGGATGCTTTGCGTGTAATTTGGCATTTTTGTACTTAACAAGCACAAAAACGATCAAAATACAAGTTTTTGGTAATGTTATTCTGTTTCTCTGTAAAGGTTGTTTTGCATGCGTTTCAGCGATTTCGGACGTAAGAAGGTCAAAAACACTCTAAAGATACTTTCTTGGTAATATTATTTTATATTGCCAAATAGGGTTCTTTCAATGCTTTTTAGCATTTTGATTCCTAATACTCAAGTAAACACTCAAAAGACACGTTTCCTGTAATATAGTTTTGCTTCTTCATATAGGGATCTGCATGCATTATGATGTTTTGCTACATAATGTGAAAAACGCTCAAAATAAAGGTTTTAGCTAATGTTGTTCCTTTTCTCTATATAGGGTGCTATTCATGCGTTTTAGCGTTTTGGTATTTAGGAAGCTCAAAAACACTAACAAAACTTGTTTCTCCTAATGTCTTTCTATTTCCCCATATAGGATGCTTCGTATGTTTTTTGACGTTTGGTACATAACAAGGTAAAAAAAAAAAAAAAAACACTAAAAAAAATATTTTTGGTGATGTTCTGTTTCTCTAGTAAGAGATATAGGATATATTCAATTTTCATTCAGGCGGTTTAGTGTTTGGTACCTAAGAGACTCAAAACACTGATAATGCACGTTTCTCGTAATGTCCTATCGTTTCCACATACAGGGTGCTTTACATGCATTTTTAAGTTGATGTACGTAACAGACTGAAAAAGACTCAAAATACACGTTTTTCGTAAGGTTTTCTGTTTGGTAGGGTTATTCGTGTTTGTTGCACGTGGTTTAGCGTTTTGGAACGTAAAAAGTTTAAAACACTTAAAAGACATGCTTTTAGTAATGTTATTTTTCAATTATATATAAAGTGCTTTCCATGCTATTTAGCGTTTTCGTGCATAACACGCTGAAAAACACATAAAAACACATTTCTTACATTGTTGTTTAATTTTCTCGTATAGCGAGCAAACATTATGGTGTTTTGCTACCTGACAATGTGAAAAAAAAACATTCAAATTACACGATTTTGGTAATGTTTTTCTCTTTCTCCATACAGTGTGCTTCTCATTTATTTTAGCGTTTTGGTACCTGAGAAGCTGAAAAAAAAAAAAACTCATAATACACGTTTTTTGTCATGTCCTTTCATTTCCTCATATAGGCTCTTTTTGGTGCTTTGGTACCTAACGGGGTGTTTGCATGTATTTTGAAATTTTAGTTCGTAAGAACCTAAAAAAACACTCTAAAGAGACGTTTTAGTAGTTTTGTATTCCCCTATAGGGTGATTTCGTTGCTTCTTACTGATTTGGTGCCTAACACGCTCAAAAAATAACAAAAGACAAGTTTCTAGTGATTTCGTTTCATTTCTTCATATAGGTTGCTTTACATGCATGTTGGCATTTTGGTAATTATCAATGTAAAAAATACACGTTTTTGGTAAGTTTTTTCTTTTTCTTTAGAGCACTATTGAACCTTTTTACTGATTTGGTACTAAAGAGAGTAATAAAAAAAAAATAACATAACAAACGTTTCTCGTAATGTCCTTTCATTTCCATATGCAGGGTGTTTTCTTTGATGATAGGTGATTTTGTACATAATAAGCTCAAAGACACTCAAAATACACGTTTTTGGTAAATGTATTCTGTTTCTCCATATAGGGTATTTTCATACATTTTTGATGTTTTATACATCTATATATGGGTCTTTGCATGCATTTTGGCCTTTTGGTAACTAACAATGTCATAACACTCAAAATGCACGTTTTTTTTTTTTGGCAATACTGTTCTTTTTCTCCATATAGAGCGTTATTCATGCGTTTTACCCTTTTGATACTAAGAAGGTCAAAAACACTCATAATACACGTTTCTCGTAATGTCTT